>NW_027269117.1:0-12420 GCF_963676685.1 Mytilus edulis
AGGCTTTTACTGAAATTTCGGACCTAGCAAGCAATTTTTACGGCATTGCAATTTCTTTTCTCTAGGAAAAGCTTTGAGAGATATCTGCACCAAGTTTTTTTATAAACTTTTAGTACATGTATGCCCTGCTGACTGCAAATTTTGAGGTCGATTGTATTTGTGGTTTCAGAGAACATGTGGATTTTTTTTTCAGAAGTGACGCAAGAACAATATTAAATTTCAATTTTTCATGAAACATGATTGATTGATCATGATCATGATTGATTGATCATGATCATGATTGATTGATTGATTGATTGATTGATTGATTAGTTGGTTGGTTGGTTGGTTGGTTGGTAGGTAAAACACGTTGGATAGGGCCAATTGAAACAGCGAAAAAGAAACAAAAAAGATCTTGGACCCTATATTAAACACACGAGACGGAAACATGATTGATTGATTGATTGATTGATTGATAGATTGATTGGTTGGTTGGTTGGTTGGTTGGTTGGTTGGTTGGTTAAACACCTTGGATAGGGCCAATTGAAACAGCGAAAAAGAAACAAAGATCTTGGACCCTATATTAAACACACGAGACGAGACGGAAACATGATTGATTGATCATGATTGATTGATTGATTGATTGATTGATTGATTGATTGATTGATTGATTGATTGATTGATTGATTGATTGGTTGGTTGGTTGGTTGGTTGGTTGGTTGGTTGGTTGGTTGGTTAAACACGTTTGAAAGGGTCAATTGAAACAGCGAAAAAGAAACAAAGGAGATCTTGAACCCTATATTAAACACATGAGACGGAAACATGATTGATTGGTTGATTAATCATGATCATGATTGGTTGATTGATCATGATTGGTTGATTGATCATGATCATGATTTGTTGATTGATCATTATTGATTGATCATGATTGGTTGGTTGGCAAACACACATAAAATTCTTCAAGTCGTGCCCCAAATCACATATGTACATGACCTTGACCTTTGACCTTGTGACCTTTGTCAAGGTCATTGCTTCACAATGTCATTGCAAAAGACCCTATGGGTCAAGGACCTTTTGTTTAAGAGTTTTGCCTAATAATGGCTTTTTATAAACCATCAGTGGGGGTTATGTCCCTTACATAATGGTAAAACTAATACAGTCATAATGTAACAAAGTTGCCTCTTGAAGTACTGAACATTTTTCACTGCTTAAATTTTCTGTATCTATAACCATTCAAGAATTATAGGGAAATCAAAGACATATGAAAATCTAAAATATGACCTTGACCTTTGACCTTGACCTAATTTTCTAAGTTAGGACCCAGGGGACTCAAATAAAAACATTCCAGGGTTATACGGTTAACGGTTAATGAGTTAAAAAAACATACCGACAAATTTATTCCGTAAAGGTACATAACTCCTATAAAATTTCATCGAATCGCTTCGATCCAAATTAGCCAAAAATTCCTGAGGATGTAACGAACAATTTGTGAAAAGAATTTTGGCGCTATCTTTTTTTGTTACGAAGGAGATGCACACACATGATAAACAGTGAATAGGGAGATAACTCTCACAAAGAAAATGGTTCGGCTTAGCAGGGTGAAATTTAAAAGCGCATAAACTATACGATACCATATGAGAAATATCTAAGCGACATATTGCGAAACAAACATTTATCGCAAGAAAAAAATTTGGCGGAAGAAAAAAAAAAAAAAAATAATAATAATAATAATAATAATAATAATCAGAACAAATACAATAGGCTTTCCACAGAAAAGTGGAAAGACCTAATAATATGGAAAAAACTGGAGTTGTCGTTCGTTTTACGTTGATAGGATAGATAGTACACAACCTACATTCAGTTGTAAGTGGAGGGTTAAAAAAAAGGGGGGGGGCAAAAGGGGGTCTCGGGGAGATTTTTTTTTTTTTTTTTATTAACGGAACAGAATGGTTAAAAAGGTTTTTTACAATATAAATCAATTGCTTTAAAAAAGCAATTGTAGGGGGTCTTTCCCCCTTTAAAATTAATTGAATGGGGGGGGGGGGGTTGTTTGTTTGTTTGTTTGTTTGTTTGTTTGTTTGTTTGTTTGTTTGTTTGTTTCTGTATGGGGTCTATATTATTGTTACCGGAGAAGTTTCATGTTTAGTTTGGAAAGTTTTTCTTTTATTTTAGGTACAGCGCGCGCGCCACATCACGTGACACGGGTTTATAATAACGAAAAGATAGTCTTTTTATTCCTTTTTAGGTGGGGACTTTGAACAGACAACATGTATAGAGACGGAATGCACACAATGTAATTTCTTTTGTCATTGTAGGAAATTGACATTTTGATGACAGTTTACAAGCAGTGCATGATTTGGATTTATTTGATCCGGTTTAACTTTAAAACACATTTATTGATTATTTTCTGATAATGTACATTTTTCAGCACCTGTTTGTAACACAGATTAGTATTTCAATCTCGGAGCGGACATTTTATTGTAGGCTTTTACTGAAATTTCGGACCTAGCAAGCAATTTTTACGGCATTGCAATTTCTTTTCTCTAGGAAAAGCTTTGAGAGATATCTGCACCAAGTTTTTTTATAAACTTTTAGTACATGTATGCCCTGCTGACTGCAAATTTTGAGGTCGATTGTATTTGTGGTTTCAGAGAACATGTGGATTTTTTTTTCAGAAGTGACGCAAGAACAATATTAAATTTCAATTTTTCATGAAACATGATTGATTGATCATGATCATGATTGATTGATCATGATCATGATTGATTGATTGATTGATTGATTGATTGATTAGTTGGTTGGTTGGTTGGTTGGTTGGTAGGTAAAACACGTTGGATAGGGCCAATTGAAACAGCGAAAAAGAAACAAAAAAGATCTTGGACCCTATATTAAACACACGAGACGGAAACATGATTGATTGATTGATTGATTGATTGATAGATTGATTGGTTGGTTGGTTGGTTGGTTGGTTGGTTGGTTGGTTAAACACCTTGGATAGGGCCAATTGAAACAGCGAAAAAGAAACAAAGATCTTGGACCCTATATTAAACACACGAGACGAGACGGAAACATGATTGATTGATCATGATTGATTGATTGATTGATTGATTGATTGATTGATTGATTGATTGATTGATTGATTGATTGATTGGTTGGTTGGTTGGTTGGTTGGTTGGTTGGTTGGTTGGTTGGTTAAACACGTTTGAAAGGGTCAATTGAAACAGCGAAAAAGAAACAAAGGAGATCTTGAACCCTATATTAAACACATGAGACGGAAACATGATTGATTGGTTGATTAATCATGATCATGATTGGTTGATTGATCATGATTGGTTGATTGATCATGATCATGATTTGTTGATTGATCATTATTGATTGATCATGATTGGTTGGTTGGCAAACACACATAAAATTCTTCAAGTCGTGCCCCAAATCACATATGTACATGACCTTGACCTTTGACCTTGTGACCTTTGTCAAGGTCATTGCTTCACAATGTCATTGCAAAAGACCCTATGGGTCAAGGACCTTTTGTTTAAGAGTTTTGCCTAATAATGGCTTTTTATAAACCATCAGTGGGGGTTATGTCCCTTACATAATGGTAAAACTAATACAGTCATAATGTAACAAAGTTGCCTCTTGAAGTACTGAACATTTTTCACTGCTTAAATTTTCTGTATCTATAACCATTCAAGAATTATAGGGAAATCAAAGACATATGAAAATCTAAAATATGACCTTGACCTTTGACCTTGACCTAATTTTCTAAGTTAGGACCCAGGGGACTCAAATAAAAACATTCCAGGGTTATACGGTTAACGGTTAATGAGTTAAAAAAACATACCGACAAATTTATTCCGTAAAGGTACATAACTCCTATAAAATTTCATCGAATCGCTTCGATCCAAATTAGCCAAAAATTCCTGAGGATGTAACGAACAATTTGTGAAAAGAATTTTGGCGCTATCTTTTTTTGTTACGAAGGAGATGCACACACATGATAAACAGTGAATAGGGAGATAACTCTCACAAAGAAAATGGTTCGGCTTAGCAGGGTGAAATTTAAAAGCGCATAAACTATACGATACCATATGAGAAATATCTAAGCGACATATTGCGAAACAAACATTTATCGCAAGAAAAAAATTTGGCGGAAGAAAAAAAAAAAAAAATAATAATAATAATAATAATAATAATAATCAGAACAAATACAATAGGCTTTCCACAGAAAAGTGGAAAGACCTAATAATATGGAAAAAACTGGAGTTGTCGTTCGTTTTACGTTGATAGGATAGATAGTACACAACCTACATTCAGTTGTAAGTGGAGGGTTAAAAAAAAGGGGGGGGGCAAAAGGGGGTCTCGGGGAGATTTTTTTTTTTTTTTTATTAACGGAACAGAATGGTTAAAAAGGTTTTTTACAATATAAATCAATTGCTTTAAAAAAGCAATTGTAGGGGGTCTTTCCCCCTTTAAAATTAATTGAATGGGGGGGGGGGGTTGTTTGTTTGTTTGTTTGTTTGTTTGTTTGTTTGTTTGTTTGTTTGTTTGTTTCTGTATGGGGTCTATATTATTGTTACCGGAGAAGTTTCATGTTTAGTTTGGAAAGTTTTTCTTTTATTTTAGGTACAGCGCGCGCGCCACATCACGTGACACGGGTTTATAATAACGAAAAGATAGTCTTTTTATTCCTTTTTAGGTGGGGACTTTGAACAGACAACATGTATAGAGACGGAATGCACACAATGTAATTTCTTTTGTCATTGTAGGAAATTGACATTTTGATGACAGTTTACAAGCAGTGCATGATTTGGATTTATTTGATCCGGTTTAACTTTAAAACACATTTATTGATTATTTTCTGATAATGTACATTTTTCAGCACCTGTTTGTAACACAGATTAGTATTTCAATCTCGGAGCGGACATTTTATTGTAGGCTTTTACTGAAATTTCGGACCTAGCAAGCAATTTTTACGGCATTGCAATTTCTTTTCTCTAGGAAAAGCTTTGAGAGATATCTGCACCAAGTTTTTTTATAAACTTTTAGTACATGTATGCCCTGCTGACTGCAAATTTTGAGGTCGATTGTATTTGTGGTTTCAGAGAACATGTGGATTTTTTTTTCAGAAGTGACGCAAGAACAATATTAAATTTCAATTTTTCATGAAACATGATTGATTGATCATGATCATGATTGATTGATCATGATCATGATTGATTGATTGATTGATTGATTGATTGATTAGTTGGTTGGTTGGTTGGTTGGTTGGTAGGTAAAACACGTTGGATAGGGCCAATTGAAACAGCGAAAAAGAAACAAAAAAGATCTTGGACCCTATATTAAACACACGAGACGGAAACATGATTGATTGATTGATTGATTGATTGATAGATTGATTGGTTGGTTGGTTGGTTGGTTGGTTGGTTGGTTGGTTAAACACCTTGGATAGGGCCAATTGAAACAGCGAAAAAGAAACAAAGATCTTGGACCCTATATTAAACACACGAGACGAGACGGAAACATGATTGATTGATCATGATTGATTGATTGATTGATTGATTGATTGATTGATTGATTGATTGATTGATTGATTGATTGATTGGTTGGTTGGTTGGTTGGTTGGTTGGTTGGTTGGTTGGTTGGTTAAACACGTTTGAAAGGGTCAATTGAAACAGCGAAAAAGAAACAAAGGAGATCTTGAACCCTATATTAAACACATGAGACGGAAACATGATTGATTGGTTGATTAATCATGATCATGATTGGTTGATTGATCATGATTGGTTGATTGATCATGATCATGATTTGTTGATTGATCATTATTGATTGATCATGATTGGTTGGTTGGCAAACACACATAAAATTCTTCAAGTCGTGCCCCAAATCACATATGTACATGACCTTGACCTTTGACCTTGTGACCTTTGTCAAGGTCATTGCTTCACAATGTCATTGCAAAAGACCCTATGGGTCAAGGACCTTTTGTTTAAGAGTTTTGCCTAATAATGGCTTTTTATAAACCATCAGTGGGGGTTATGTCCCTTACATAATGGTAAAACTAATACAGTCATAATGTAACAAAGTTGCCTCTTGAAGTACTGAACATTTTTCACTGCTTAAATTTTCTGTATCTATAACCATTCAAGAATTATAGGGAAATCAAAGACATATGAAAATCTAAAATATGACCTTGACCTTTGACCTTGACCTAATTTTCTAAGTTAGGACCCAGGGGACTCAAATAAAAACATTCCAGGGTTATACGGTTAACGGTTAATGAGTTAAAAAAACATACCGACAAATTTATTCCGTAAAGGTACATAACTCCTATAAAATTTCATCGAATCGCTTCGATCCAAATTAGCCAAAAATTCCTGAGGATGTAACGAACAATTTGTGAAAAGAATTTTGGCGCTATCTTTTTTTGTTACGAAGGAGATGCACACACATGATAAACAGTGAATAGGGAGATAACTCTCACAAAGAAAATGGTTCGGCTTAGCAGGGTGAAATTTAAAAGCGCATAAACTATACGATACCATATGAGAAATATCTAAGCGACATATTGCGAAACAAACATTTATCGCAAGAAAAAAATTTGGCGGAAGAAAAAAAAAAAAAAAATAATAATAATAATAATAATAATAATAATCAGAACAAATACAATAGGCTTTCCACAGAAAAGTGGAAAGACCTAATAATATGGAAAAAACTGGAGTTGTCGTTCGTTTTACGTTGATAGGATAGATAGTACACAACCTACATTCAGTTGTAAGTGGAGGGTTAAAAAAAAGGGGGGGGGCAAAAGGGGGTCTCGGGGAGATTTTTTTTTTTTTTTTTATTAACGGAACAGAATGGTTAAAAAGGTTTTTTACAATATAAATCAATTGCTTTAAAAAAGCAATTGTAGGGGGTCTTTCCCCCTTTAAAATTAATTGAATGGGGGGGGGGGTTGTTTGTTTGTTTGTTTGTTTGTTTGTTTGTTTGTTTGTTTGTTTGTTTGTTTCTGTATGGGGTCTATATTATTGTTACCGGAGAAGTTTCATGTTTAGTTTGGAAAGTTTTTCTTTTATTTTAGGTACAGCGCGCGCGCCACATCACGTGACACGGGTTTATAATAACGAAAAGATAGTCTTTTTATTCCTTTTTAGGTGGGGACTTTGAACAGACAACATGTATAGAGACGGAATGCACACAATGTAATTTCTTTTGTCATTGTAGGAAATTGACATTTTGATGACAGTTTACAAGCAGTGCATGATTTGGATTTATTTGATCCGGTTTAACTTTAAAACACATTTATTGATTATTTTCTGATAATGTACATTTTTCAGCACCTGTTTGTAACACAGATTAGTATTTCAATCTCGGAGCGGACATTTTATTGTAGGCTTTTACTGAAATTTCGGACCTAGCAAGCAATTTTTACGGCATTGCAATTTCTTTTCTCTAGGAAAAGCTTTGAGAGATATCTGCACCAAGTTTTTTTATAAACTTTTAGTACATGTATGCCCTGCTGACTGCAAATTTTGAGGTCGATTGTATTTGTGGTTTCAGAGAACATGTGGATTTTTTTTTCAGAAGTGACGCAAGAACAATATTAAATTTCAATTTTTCATGAAACATGATTGATTGATCATGATCATGATTGATTGATCATGATCATGATTGATTGATTGATTGATTGATTGATTGATTAGTTGGTTGGTTGGTTGGTTGGTTGGTAGGTAAAACACGTTGGATAGGGCCAATTGAAACAGCGAAAAAGAAACAAAAAAGATCTTGGACCCTATATTAAACACACGAGACGGAAACATGATTGATTGATTGATTGATTGATTGATAGATTGATTGGTTGGTTGGTTGGTTGGTTGGTTGGTTGGTTGGTTAAACACCTTGGATAGGGCCAATTGAAACAGCGAAAAAGAAACAAAGATCTTGGACCCTATATTAAACACACGAGACGAGACGGAAACATGATTGATTGATCATGATTGATTGATTGATTGATTGATTGATTGATTGATTGATTGATTGATTGATTGATTGATTGATTGGTTGGTTGGTTGGTTGGTTGGTTGGTTGGTTGGTTGGTTGGTTAAACACGTTTGAAAGGGTCAATTGAAACAGCGAAAAAGAAACAAAGGAGATCTTGAACCCTATATTAAACACATGAGACGGAAACATGATTGATTGGTTGATTAATCATGATCATGATTGGTTGATTGATCATGATTGGTTGATTGATCATGATCATGATTTGTTGATTGATCATTATTGATTGATCATGATTGGTTGGTTGGCAAACACACATAAAATTCTTCAAGTCGTGCCCCAAATCACATATGTACATGACCTTGACCTTTGACCTTGTGACCTTTGTCAAGGTCATTGCTTCACAATGTCATTGCAAAAGACCCTATGGGTCAAGGACCTTTTGTTTAAGAGTTTTGCCTAATAATGGCTTTTTATAAACCATCAGTGGGGGTTATGTCCCTTACATAATGGTAAAACTAATACAGTCATAATGTAACAAAGTTGCCTCTTGAAGTACTGAACATTTTTCACTGCTTAAATTTTCTGTATCTATAACCATTCAAGAATTATAGGGAAATCAAAGACATATGAAAATCTAAAATATGACCTTGACCTTTGACCTTGACCTAATTTTCTAAGTTAGGACCCAGGGGACTCAAATAAAAACATTCCAGGGTTATACGGTTAACGGTTAATGAGTTAAAAAAACATACCGACAAATTTATTCCGTAAAGGTACATAACTCCTATAAAATTTCATCGAATCGCTTCGATCCAAATTAGCCAAAAATTCCTGAGGATGTAACGAACAATTTGTGAAAAGAATTTTGGCGCTATCTTTTTTTGTTACGAAGGAGATGCACACACATGATAAACAGTGAATAGGGAGATAACTCTCACAAAGAAAATGGTTCGGCTTAGCAGGGTGAAATTTAAAAGCGCATAAACTATACGATACCATATGAGAAATATCTAAGCGACATATTGCGAAACAAACATTTATCGCAAGAAAAAAATTTGGCGGAAGAAAAAAAAAAAAAAAATAATAATAATAATAATAATAATAATAATCAGAACAAATACAATAGGCTTTCCACAGAAAAGTGGAAAGACCTAATAATATGGAAAAAACTGGAGTTGTCGTTCGTTTTACGTTGATAGGATAGATAGTACACAACCTACATTCAGTTGTAAGTGGAGGGTTAAAAAAAAGGGGGGGGGCAAAAGGGGGTCTCGGGGAGATTTTTTTTTTTTTTTTTATTAACGGAACAGAATGGTTAAAAAGGTTTTTTACAATATAAATCAATTGCTTTAAAAAAGCAATTGTAGGGGGTCTTTCCCCCTTTAAAATTAATTGAATGGGGGGGGGGGGGTTGTTTGTTTGTTTGTTTGTTTGTTTGTTTGTTTGTTTGTTTGTTTGTTTGTTTCTGTATGGGGTCTATATTATTGTTACCGGAGAAGTTTCATGTTTAGTTTGGAAAGTTTTTCTTTTATTTTAGGTACAGCGCGCGCGCCACATCACGTGACACGGGTTTATAATAACGAAAAGATAGTCTTTTTATTCCTTTTTAGGTGGGGACTTTGAACAGACAACATGTATAGAGACGGAATGCACACAATGTAATTTCTTTTGTCATTGTAGGAAATTGACATTTTGATGACAGTTTACAAGCAGTGCATGATTTGGATTTATTTGATCCGGTTTAACTTTAAAACACATTTATTGATTATTTTCTGATAATGTACATTTTTCAGCACCTGTTTGTAACACAGATTAGTATTTCAATCTCGGAGCGGACATTTTATTGTAGGCTTTTACTGAAATTTCGGACCTAGCAAGCAATTTTTACGGCATTGCAATTTCTTTTCTCTAGGAAAAGCTTTGAGAGATATCTGCACCAAGTTTTTTTATAAACTTTTAGTACATGTATGCCCTGCTGACTGCAAATTTTGAGGTCGATTGTATTTGTGGTTTCAGAGAACATGTGGATTTTTTTTTTCAGAAGTGACGCAAGAACAATATTAAATTTCAATTTTTCATGAAACATGATTGATTGATCATGATCATGATTGATTGATCATGATCATGATTGATTGATTGATTGATTGATTGATTGATTAGTTGGTTGGTTGGTTGGTTGGTTGGTAGGTAAAACACGTTGGATAGGGCCAATTGAAACAGCGAAAAAGAAACAAAAAAGATCTTGGACCCTATATTAAACACACGAGACGGAAACATGATTGATTGATTGATTGATTGATTGATAGATTGATTGGTTGGTTGGTTGGTTGGTTGGTTGGTTGGTTGGTTAAACACCTTGGATAGGGCCAATTGAAACAGCGAAAAAGAAACAAAGATCTTGGACCCTATATTAAACACACGAGACGAGACGGAAACATGATTGATTGATCATGATTGATTGATTGATTGATTGATTGATTGATTGATTGATTGATTGATTGATTGATTGATTGATTGGTTGGTTGGTTGGTTGGTTGGTTGGTTGGTTGGTTGGTTGGTTAAACACGTTTGAAAGGGTCAATTGAAACAGCGAAAAAGAAACAAAGGAGATCTTGAACCCTATATTAAACACATGAGACGGAAACATGATTGATTGGTTGATTAATCATGATCATGATTGGTTGATTGATCATGATTGGTTGATTGATCATGATCATGATTTGTTGATTGATCATTATTGATTGATCATGATTGGTTGGTTGGCAAACACACATAAAATTCTTCAAGTCGTGCCCCAAATCACATATGTACATGACCTTGACCTTTGACCTTGTGACCTTTGTCAAGGTCATTGCTTCACAATGTCATTGCAAAAGACCCTATGGGTCAAGGACCTTTTGTTTAAGAGTTTTGCCTAATAATGGCTTTTTATAAACCATCAGTGGGGGTTATGTCCCTTACATAATGGTAAAACTAATACAGTCATAATGTAACAAAGTTGCCTCTTGAAGTACTGAACATTTTTCACTGCTTAAATTTTCTGTATCTATAACCATTCAAGAATTATAGGGAAATCAAAGACATATGAAAATCTAAAATATGACCTTGACCTTTGACCTTGACCTAATTTTCTAAGTTAGGACCCAGGGGACTCAAATAAAAACATTCCAGGGTTATACGGTTAACGGTTAATGAGTTAAAAAAACATACCGACAAATTTATTCCGTAAAGGTACATAACTCCTATAAAATTTCATCGAATCGCTTCGATCCAAATTAGCCAAAAATTCCTGAGGATGTAACGAACAATTTGTGAAAAGAATTTTGGCGCTATCTTTTTTGTTACGAAGGAGATGCACACACATGATAAACAGTGAATAGGGAGATAACTCTCACAAAGAAAATGGTTCGGCTTAGCAGGGTGAAATTTAAAAGCGCATAAACTATACGATACCATATGAGAAATATCTAAGCGACATATTGCGAAACAAACATTTATCGCAAGAAAAAAATTTGGCGGAAGAAAAAAAAAAAAAAAATAATAATAATAATAATAATAATAATAATCAGAACAAATACAATAGGCTTTCCACAGAAAAGTGGAAAGACCTAATAATATGGAAAAAACTGGAGTTGTCGTTCGTTTTACGTTGATAGGATAGATAGTACACAACCTACATTCAGTTGTAAGTGGAGGGTTAAAAAAAAGGGGGGGGGCAAAAGGGGGTCTCGGGGAGATTTTTTTTTTTTTTTTATTAACGGAACAGAATGGTTAAAAAGGTTTTTTACAATATAAATCAATTGCTTTAAAAAAGCAATTGTAGGGGGTCTTTCCCCCTTTAAAATTAATTGAATGGGGGGGGGGGTTGTTTGTTTGTTTGTTTGTTTGTTTGTTTCTGTATGGGGTCTATATTATTGTTACCGGAGAAGTTTCATGTTTAGTTTGGAAAGTTTTTCTTTTATTTTAGGTACAGCGCGCGCGCCACATCACGTGACACGGGTTTATAATAACGAAAAGATAGTCTTTTTATTCCTTTTTAGGTGGGGACTTTGAACAGACAACATGTATAGAGACGGAATGCACACAATGTAATTTCTTTTGTCATTGTAGGAAATTGACATTTTGATGACAGTTTACAAGCAGTGCATGATTTGGATTTATTTGATCCGGTTTAACTTTAAAACACATTTATTGATTATTTTCTGATAATGTACATTTTTCAGCACCTGTTTGTAACACAGATTAGTATTTCAATCTCGGAGCGGACATTTTATTGTAGGCTTTTACTGAAATTTCGGACCTAGCAAGCAATTTTTACGGCATTGCAATTTCTTTTCTCTAGGAAAAGCTTTGAGAGATATCTGCACCAAGTTTTTTTATAAACTTTTAGTACATGTATGCCCTGCTGACTGCAAATTTTGAGGTCGATTGTATTTGTGG
>NW_027269118.1:0-81315 GCF_963676685.1 Mytilus edulis
ACAACATAATGTGATATATTGAAAATTTATTTGGACGGACAGATGAACAGACATAACTAATCTTTAAAGCTCCTGAAGTAAAGGAAATGTTGACCATCAGCCAAGCTCATTATGACCTTTTATGCCAGGTGAGCTGAAAGGTGATAATACAACATTTTCTAACAAATTCAATATGGGACACACATACGATTGTCCAAGTACCATCAAGTGGGGACACACATGATAGAGTTCTTCTAATGAGGACATGTTTAGTGGAAATTTGGAGAAATCTTGAATCTTTATTTTTATTTTCTTATAATAGGTTTTTAGTAATTCTGATCGGAGAAGTAATGGATTACCACAGACACCAAGTTGAGTCACAAGCTCACATGACATTTAATGCCAGATAAGCTGTTTAGTGGAAACTTTGAGAAATCATGATTCTTCATTTATATTTGTTGCCAATTTGTTTTTTTCTGGTTATTTGAGGAAAGAAAAGTTAAGGTAGCATAATGATATCTTTTCCACCAATGACTGGATAATTTGACATTTTTGTGAATCATCAGACCATCACTGCCAACTAGATTAGTGATTAACAACATAATGTGATATATTGAAAATGTATTTGGACGGACAGATGAACAGACATAACTAATCTTTGAAGCTCCTGAAGTAAAGGAAATGTTGACCATCAGCCAAGCTCATATGACCTTTTATGCCAGGTGAGCTGAAAGGTGATAACCCAACATTTTCTAACAAATTCAATATGGGACACACATACGATTGTCCAAGTACCATCAAGTGGGGACACACATGATAGAGTTCTTCTAAATGAGGACATGTTTAGTGGAAATTTGGAGAAATCTTGAATCTTTATTTTTATTTTCTTATAATAGGTTTTTAGTAATTCTGATCGGAGAAGTAATGGATTACCACAGACACCAAGTTGAGTCACAAGCTCACATGACATTTAATGCCAGATAAGCTGTTTAGTGGAAACTTTGAGAAATCATGATTCTTCATTTATATTTGTTGCCAATTTGTTTTTTTCTGGTTATTTGAGGAAAGAAAAGTTAAGGTAGCATAATGATATCTTTTCCACCAATGACTGGATAATTTGACACTTTTGTGAATAATCAGACCATCACTACCAACAAGATTAGTGATTGACAGCATAATGTGATATATTGAAAATGTATTTGGACGGACAGATGAACAGTCATAACTAATCGTTAAAGCTCCTGAAATAAAAGAAATGTTGGACATCAGCCAAGCTCATATGACCTTTTATGCCAGGTTAGCTGAAAGGTGATAATACAAACATTTTCTAACAAATTCAATATTGGACACACATATGATTGTCCAAGTACCATCAAGTGGGGGACACACATATGATAGAGTCCTACTAAATGAGGACATGTTTAGTGGAAATTTGGAGAAATCTTGAATCTTTATTTTTATTTTCTTATAATAGTTTTTGGTAATTCTGATCGGAGAAGTAATGGATTACCACAGACACCAAGTTGAGTCACAAGCTCACACGACATTTAATGCCAGATAAGCTCTTTAGGGGAAATTTTGAGAATCATGTTTCTTCATTTATATTTGTTGCAAATATGTTTTTTTCTGGTTATTTAAGGAAAGAAAAGTTAAGGTAGCATAATGATATCTTTTCCACCAATGACTGGATAATTTGACATTTTTGTGAATCATCACACCATCACTACCAACAAGATTAGTGATTATCAGCATAATGTGATATATTGAAAATGTATTTGGACGGAGAGATGAACAGACAGAACTAATCTTTAAAGCTCCTGAAATAAAAGAAATGTTGAACATCAGCCAAGCTCATATGACCTTTTATGCCAGGTGAGCTGAAAGGTGATAATACAACATTTTCTAACAAATTCAATATGGTACACACATATGATTGTCCAAGTACCATCAAGTGGGGATACACCTGATAGAGTCCTACTAAATGAGGACATGTTTAGTGGAAATTTGGAGAGATCTTGAATCTTTATTTTTATTTTCTTTTAATAGTTTTTTTGTAATTCTGATCGGAGAAGTAACGGATTACCACAGACACCAAGTTGAGTCACAATCTTTCATGACATTAATGCCAGATGAGCTGTTTTGTGGAAATTTTGAGAAATCATGATTCTTCATTTATATTTGTTGCCAATTTGTTTTTTCCTGGTTATTTGAGGAAAGAAAAGTTAAGGTAGCATAATCACATCTTTTCCACCAATGATTGGATAATTTGACACTTTGGTGAATCATCAGACCATCACTACCAACAGGATTAGTGATTAACAGCAAAATGTGATATATTGAAAATGTATTTGGACGGACAGATGAACAGTCATAACTAATCTTTAAAGCTCCTGAAATAAAAGAAATGTTGAACATCACCCAAGCTCATATGACCTTTTATGCCAGGTGAGCTGAAAGGTGATAATACAACATTTTCTAACAAATTCAATATTGGACACACATATGATTGTCCAAGTACCATCAAGTAGGGACACACATATGATAGAGTCCTACTAAATGAGGACATGTTTAGTGGAAATTTGGAGAAATCTTGAATCTTTATTTTTATTTTCTTATAATAGTTTTTTTAATAATTCTGATCGGAGAAGTAGTGGATTACCACAGACACCAAGTTGAGTCACAAGCTCACATGACATTTAATGCCAGATAAGCTGTTTAGGGGAAATTTTGAGAAATTATGATTTCTTCATTTATATTTGTTGCAAATATGTTTTTTTTCTGGTTATTTAAGGAAAGAAAAGTTAAGGTAGCATAATGATATCTTTTCCACCAATGACTGGATAATTTGACATTTTTGTGAATCATCAGACCATCACTACCAACAAGATTAGTGGATTATCAGCATAATGTGATAAATTGAAAATGTATTTGGACGGAGAGATGAACAGACATAACTAATCTTTAAAGCTCCTGAAATAAAAGAAATGTTGAACATCAGCCAAGCTCATATGACCTTTTATGCCAGGTGAGCTGAAAGGTGATAATACAACATTTTCTAACAAATTCAATATGGTACACACATATGATTGTCCAAGTACCATCAAGTGGGGATACACCTGATAGAGTCCTACTAAATGAGGACATGTTTAGTGGAAATTTGGAGAGATCTTGAATCTTTATTTTTATTTTCTTTTAATAGTTTTTTGGTAATTCTGATCGGAGAAGTAATGGATTACCACAGACACCAAGTTGAGTCACAATCTTTCATGACATTAATGCCAGATGAGCTGTTTTGTGGAAATTTGAGAAATCATGATTCTTCATTTATATTTGTTGCCAATTTGTTTTTTTCTGGTTATTTGAGGAAAGAAAAGTTAAGGTAGCATAATGATATCTTTTCCACCAATGACTGGATAATTTGACACTTTTGTGAATCATCAGACCATCACTGCCAACTAGATTAGTGATTAACAACATAATGTGATATATTGAAAATGTATTTGGACGGACAGATGAACAGACATAACTAATCTTTAAAGCTCCTGAAGTAAAGGAAATGTTGACCATCAGCCAAGCTCATATGACCTTTTATGCCAGGTGAGCTGAAAGGTGATAATACAACATTTTCTAACAAATTCAATATTGGACACACATATGATTGTCCAAGTACCATCAAGTAGGACACACATATGATAGAGTCCTACTAAATGAGGACATGTTTAGTGGAAATTTGGAGAAATCTTGAATCTTTATTTTTATTTTCTTATAATAGTTTTTTTAGTAATTCTGATCGGAGAAGTAGTGGATTACCACAGACACCAAGTTGAGTCACAAGCTCACATGACATTTAATGCCAGATAAGCTGTTTAGGGGAAATTTTGAGAAATCATGATTCTTCATTTATATTTGTTGCAAATATGTTTTTTTCTGGTTATTTAAGGAAAGAAAAGTTAAGGTAGCATAATGATATCTTTTCACCAATGACTGGATAATTTAACATTTTTGTGAATCATCAGACCATCACTACCAACAAGATTAGTGATTATCAGCATAATGTGATAAATTGAAAATGTATTTGGACGGAGAGATGAACAGACATAACTAATCTTTAAAGCTCCTGAAATAAAAGAAATGTTTGAACATCAGCCAAGCTCATATGACCTTTTATGCCAGGTGAGCTGAAAGGTGATAATACAACATTTTCTAACAAATTCGATATGGTACACACATATGATTGTCCAAGTACCATCAAGTGGGGATACACCTGATAGAGTCCTACTAAATGAGGACATGTTTAGTGGAAATTTGGAGAAATCTTGTATCTTTATTTTTTTTTTTCTTATAATAGTTTTTTGGTAATTCTGAATCGGAGAAGTAATGGATTACCACAGACACCAAGTTGAGTCACAAGCATACATGACATTAATGGGCAGATGAGCTGTTTAGTGGAAATTTTGAGAAATCATGATTCTTCATTTATATTTGTTGACAATTTGTTTTTTTCTGGTAATTTGAGGAAAGAAAAAGTTAAGGTAGCATAATGATATCTTTTCCACCAATGACTGGATAATTTGACATTTTTGTGAATCATCAGACCATCACTACCAACAAGATTAGTGATTAACAGCATAATGTGATATATTGAAAATGTATTTGGACGGACAGATGAACAGACATAACTAATCTTTAAAGCTCCTGAAATAAAAGAAATGTTGAACATCAGCCAAGCTCATATGACCTTTTATGCCAGGTGAGCTGAAAGGTGATAACACAACATTATCTAACAAATTCAATATGTGACACACATATGATTGTCCAAGTACTATCAAGTGGGGACACACATATGATAGAGTCATACTAAATGATGACACATGTTTAGTGGAAATTGGGAGAAATCTTGAATCTTTATTTTTATTTCTTATAATAGTTTTTTGGTATTTCTGATCGGAGAAGTAATGGATTACCACAGACACCAAGTTGAGTCACAAGCTTACATGACCTTTAATGCCAGGTGATCTGTTAGGGGAAGTTTTCAGAAATCATAATTCTTCATTTATATTTGTTGCCAATATGGTTTTTTTTCCTGGTTATTTGACAAGAAAAGTTAAGGTATAATGCTGATATCTTTTTCTCCAATGACTGGAGAATTTGAGTTTTGTGAATCATCAGACCATCACTACCAACAAGATCTGTGATTGACAGCATAAAGTGATACATTGAAAATGTATTGGGACATACCAATAAATCTTTAAAGCCCCTGAAATGAAATTATTTAAATGTTGAACATCAGCACAAGCTCATTTGACCTGTTATGCCAGGTGAGCTGTAAAAGTGATAACTTAACATTTTGTAACAAAATCAATAAGGGACACGTGCACACATATGATTGACCAAGTACCATCAAGTGGGGACACACATGATAGAGTCCTACTAAATGAGAACATTTTTAGTGGGAATGTGGAGAAATTGTCTATATTTGTTGATATTATTTTTTGGAAATTCTGAATAAGAGAAGTAATGGCATGCTCATGTGCATGGTATGATGATGAAATCTTTGTCACCCATGACTGGAGAATTTGAGACCTTTATCAATCATCAGTTTACCATTAATTACCAACAGAAATTGTGATTGATGTCATAAAGTTATATTGAAAATATATTGTAAAAATATTGTAAAGTACAGATGTACAGACATTATTAGCAAAAAAAGATTAATAAAACTTGAAGCCCCTTATCCTAAAAGTTGGGATCATGAAATTATGTTGAACATCAGATATTTTTATCAATGAAGAACTCCCAGTTGTCTAGAATTCTTACCTGGCAACTTCATAAACATGATGAAAAGGCATTTCAATTTAAGGAAAAAAAATAACTCTATACATGAACATGTATCTGAGAAAAATCACCAGAGTGGAACTGAACAATACTACATCTGTAACTCATTATAGCTATCTCTAATACCTAAACCAGCCCATTATTTGAATATATATATAGAAAGAAATTCTGGAAATGTCTTATTTTCATAACATTAGGTTAAAAATCCATAGTTTTAACAAAAACAGCAGAATAGAATGAAACATAATTACTTGATCTGTTAAACATCTCATAGTAGACTGATATATAACAAATATCAGCTGAATATCTGAAGGCATTTTAAAAGAAGTCCGTATAACTGTTAATTTCAGGAAATTTTTCAAATTCCAAAGCCAATATAATTTCATCATAATTAGCAGAGCAGAGCAGAGCAAAGCAAAAAGTAAAATCGGTCTGTTACTAATCATTAACCTTTGCTGTTCAATGGGACCCTTATGGTAATGCAACCAGAGTATAAATCTAAATAACCAAAACACAAATTTCACAATATACAATGTCCACGAATGTAAAAAATTTCAAAATATACAATGTACCAGGGTTTTGGTTGTTTAAGACTTTGAATAAAGGATAAAGAAAGCAAGCAAGCCCTCCCCATGACAAGTTGACATTTTGATATAGGAACAACAGAGTCAGCGCAGGGCCACTAAGCTCAACTGCCCACTTTGCACCAGCCAATATAAATGAATGCCTAGGGTGGGAATCGAACCCACGTACACCAACTCTGTTGTCCTATACATTTACATGACCACAAAAATGGCTTCAAGAGCAAAACAATAAACCAACAAATATTTTTTTTTAAAACATAAAATTTATGTTTTAAGGGAGCTACCATTTGATTTTTATGGGGGGGCTAGGATGAAAAATTTTGTCCTGCATTTTTTTTTAGCTGTAATCTCTGTCCTGCCTTTTTATTTTTCACTCTTATCGGTCCTGCCTTTTTTTTTTTTAGTTTATCCTGACTTTTTTTTACCTAAATTGTCGTCCTGACTTTTTTTTTTTTGCAAGTGTCACATCCTGCCTTTTTTTTACTCAAAACTCCTGTCCTGCCTATTTTTTTTAAAATTTCATCCTAGCCCCCCCATAAAAATCAAATGGTAGCTCCCTAAGCTTAATGGCATGTATATCAGTCAGGGTACCTTCTTGTACAAGTATTTTTTATTTACTTGAAGAAGTAAATTATATACTTATATAAGTTACATAAACAAGTGTATTCTATTGACTTGTATAGGTAAACAAAAATCAACTGAAAATAGGCTTAGTTATGTTCCTTAGATTTCAATGTTTTTTAACTTACAAATGTATACAAGTAAAAATGTCATCCTATCTTTTCTTGAACTCTGAGGACTTTTTTGTGCCTTTATAGACTTTTTTAATTTTCTGTCCTTTGCAGATGTCTAAAAATATATAAAAAAGAAGATGTGGTATGATTACCAATGAAACAACTATCCACAAAAGACCAAAATGACACAGACATTAACAACTAGTATAGGTCACCATACGGCCTTCAACAATGAGCAAAGCCCATACCGCATAGTCAGTTATAAAAGGCCCCGATAAGACAATGTAAAACAATTCAAACGAGAAAACTAAATCTATGTAAAAAAATGAATGAAAAACAAATATGCAACACATAAACAAACGACAACCACTGAATTACAGGCTCCTGATCATGACTTGGGACAGGCACATACATAAATAATGTGGCAGGGTTAAACATGTTAGTGGGATCCCAACCCTCCCCCCTAACCTAATGATGTCCATTTTCACTGAACTAGTACACACTTTTATTTAGGGGCCAGCTGAGGACCACCTCCGAGTGCCAGATTTTGTCCCTGCGTTAAAGACCCTTTGGTGGCCTTCGGCTGTTGACTGAGCACTCTTTGGTCAGGTTGTTGTATCTTTGATCTATTCCCCATTTCCATTCGCAATTTTATTGAAATAAGGCGTAATTATGTAGGTCAAGGATCTATAATGTTCTAGTAACCAGTCTTCATGCGTAACCACAAGTCCTTCGGCATAGGATTATAACAAAAAATTATCTTCTGGCTTATGAACTCAAATGTTAAGGATGAAGGCTGAGTAACTACAAAATGTATTATCATGATTATTAAGCTTGTTGTTTGGTGTGAACCAAGGCTCCATGTTGAAGGCCGTACCTTGACCTATAATGGTTTACTTTTTTAAATTATTATGTGGAAGGAGAGTTGTCTCATTGGCACTCATACCACATCTTCCTATATCTATTAAATCAATTTCAGAAAATTACAGTTGAACAGTTTTATAAATTTGGCTTCAAATGTACAAGTTTAATTTTGAACACATGCTTCATCATGTTCATTGTATTTTCACATTTCTTGATCGTTGTGAGAAAAATATTTCTCCTTACTAGTGAAAAATCTTTTCTCGGCAAATCATTGGTCGAAATTTAATTGTGACGTTAACTTTTCTTGGTTTGTTTTGAATTTTCTTATTGTGACTTCATGAAACTAGAGGCTCTCAAGAGCCCGTGTCGCTCACCTTGGTTTATGTGCATATTAAACAAAGGAAACAGATGGATTCATCAAAAAATTGTGTATTGGTGATGGTGATGTGTTTGAAGATCAAACTTTACTGATCATTCTTGTTACTTACAATTTTCTTTATCTGTAATGAACTTGGCCCTTTAGTTACAGAGGAAAACACTTCGTAAAAACTTACCAAAATTTACCAAATTAATGAAAATTGTTAAAAAATGACTATAAAGGGCAACAACTCCTTAAGGGGTCAACTGACCATTTTGGTAATGTTGACTTATTCGTAGATCTTAATTTGCTGAACATTATTGCTGTTTACAATTTGTCTCCATCTATAATAGTATTCAAGATAATAACCAAAAACGGCTAAATTTCTTTAAAAATTACAAATTGGGGGGGGGGGGGGGGGGGCAGCAACCCAACAACCCATTGTCTGATTCATCTGAAATTTTCAGGGCAGATAGATCTTGACCTAATAAACAATTTAACCCCAGTCAGATTTGCTCTAAATGCTTTGGTTTCAGAGTTATAAGCCAAAATATACATTTTACCCCTATGTTCTATTTTTAGCCATGCCGGCCATCTTGATTATTTTGACAGGTGACCGGACACAATTTTTAAAGTAGATACTCCAATGATGATTGTGGCCAAGTTTGGTTAAATTTGGCCCAGTAGTTTCAGAGAAGAAAATTTTTGTAAAAGTTAACGACAACGACACCGGACGACGCCGGACGCCAAGTGATGGGAAAAGCTCACTTGGCCCTTTGGGCCAGGTGAGCTAAAAAGGCGACCGTGCATGATGACATCAAATAAAAAGTACACAACTTTCTTCAAATCTTTGAAAAGAAAGGATAAAAATCATTAGAGAAACAGATTCCACCACTATAACTAGTGTATTACGATACTTCTCCACTCTTAACTGTTAAACTTGAATTATTTAAAAAGCTTGGCAAGCCTCGTGCTTTAAATATTAAAATTTAACTGTCTCGATTGGAGAAATATCATAACACTTGTTGCAGTTGTAGAATCTATATTTCTACCATTCACATTTAAATCTTTTGACAATTCAATTCTCATTCCCAATATCATGAATATTCACTTAAATACTCATGATCATAAATATTTAACGGGTACCTACATGTATAGCTACTAATTCTCATTAATCTCTAATGGGTACTAATCATTAAATGGATACGTACTATATATAGTTAGTTCTCATTAATCATGTTAATCCATAATGCTTACCAACTAATTCTCATTAATCCCTAATCATGCTAATCGTGCTAATGGATACCTACTATCCTAAATATAAACTCTTATTCCATATCGATAAAATTTTAGTAAGTTTTTCTATATGAATGGGATTTTGAATAAATAAGCATATTCACCTTACAAAACGTCAGGTGCTTTTACGTGCATAATTTTGTTAAAAAAAACATTCTATGTACAATTGGTTTTGGTAAATACTTGCCAATACATGTATACATTTCTCCCAGAAAATGAAATAAAACAATTACTGTTTTTTGTTTCGGTAAATATGTGGTTTAATTGACTTTTGAAAAACTGATAACCATAAAAAATCAATTTTACATGACATACAATGTACCTGTCAAGCCAGTTTTACATCATTTCCCTTTAACATGTTTAAGCAGTTACCAACTTAACTTTTTTCATTTTTTTGTTGATTTTTATCAAACATGTCAACAGAAACCATATTTCTTAGCATGCTTAGTTTAAGATTATCAGTTCCTCCGCAGATGGGTCGGTCAATTTAATTTAATTATCATCGTTATAAGTAAATTTTTATTCTGTACGGAGATTGTAAGTACCGGTAAATATCATCTACATCATATAGACCACCACACCCAGTGCATTGCCTTTGATTTTATAAAGGGAACTACAGGGTGCTTAGTCATGTTAGTGGGCAAGCAAGCCAATATTCTGAGTACTTTTAACTATTTTTTTAAAATTTATATCCAGGGACTCCTATACATTTTTAGATGAAAATTTAATGTTGGAGCAACTTTCACCATGGAAAAACTTGTATTTACGCTGTTGCATGATCGAAAATATTTCATTCCCTCATTTCTATGTAAGGAATGCTGAACAGGCTGATACACATTGCTTATTATACATGTCATATATATATTTCATTATATAATAACAACTAATTTCCTTAATTGTCATTTTTATCAATTTATCAAGTTGCAGTTAATATTCATGTTTTGTGAGTGATGATGTATTTATTTTTAAACTTGAAGAGTGATCAAATATTACATGTATCAATAATTGCTGTACTAATATGCTTTTTGGTATATATAAAATTATGTTCAGTTTAACGTCTTATTTTGTACTCTTTTAAAAAAGGGAGATGCTGATTGCGCAAGTCAATCATATGTTCCACTTGTAATACTTTTTTCTCTGTCATTCTGTTAAAATATTGGATTTAACCTTTATCTTTTTTATTTAAAATTTTCATTAGCATTTGCAGACATTACCTAATAATCATGATAATGCAATCAATTGTTAGAGTGATTAGTAATTTTTAGCCGGATATATCCCTTAGGGCTTTAAATTTGTAATCAGGAAGACCCTTTGGATTGTAATACAAAAAGCTTAAGGGTTAATTGATTATAGGTTGCTAACCAAGAAAATGGGGGTCGCTAGAGAAACAAAAACATTTTTTCTACAAATGAACAACAGCAGTTTTTTTTTACATTGTTTGAGGATGGCGGAAGATAATTTAATGATGGCGGTGATCTTTGGACGGTGGCAGATGATAATTTAACAATGGTGGTGCCCCATCTTAAAACAGGTCATGGAGATCCCCTATATTTATACAGATATAAGATGTGGTTTGAGTGCAAATGAGACAACTCTCCAAGTCACAATTTGTTAAAGAAAAACCATGGTAGGTCAAAGTCTTCAATGTGGGTCTCATTGGGGTCGAAGCATGACACGGGATTGCTGATTTTTTGTAAGCGTGACACGTGAAAGTCGAATTATTGTGCCGTTTAAACTGGAAATGGAGTCTAGCGGGACCCGGGGAAATGACAAACAAGAGTGCACACGCTGAAATGTCTCGCCTTCTATACTAATCATTGATATTATGTTGATAGTCCTAAGTATTAAGTTAAGCTTTATAACAACTGTCACATAAACTTAACATTAACCAAGATAACTATTTAAACAAAGACCAATGAACCTTGAAAATGAGGTCAAGGTCAGATGAACCATGCCAGACAGACATGTACAGCTCGCAATGCTTCTATACAACATATATAGTTGACTTGTTACTTATAGTTTAAGAAAAATAGACCAAAACACAAAAACTTAACACAGTGCAATGAACCGTGAAAATGAGGTCACGGTCAAATAAAACCTGCACGACTGACATAAAGATCATAAAATATTTCAATACACCAAATATAGTTGACCTATAGCATATAGTATTAGATAAAAAGACCAAAACTCAAAAACTTAACATTGACTACTGAACCATGAAAATGAGGTCAAGGTCACATGACATCTGCCCGCTAGACATGTACACCTTACAATCATTCCATACAACAAATATAGTAGACCTATTGCATATAGTATGAGAAAAACAGACCAAAACACAAAAATTTAACTATAACCACTGAACCATGAAAATGAGGTCAAGGTCAGATGACACCTGCCAGTTGGACATGTACACCTTACAGTCCTTCCATACACTGAATATACTAGCCCTATTGCTTATAGTATCTGAGATATGGACTTGATCACCAAAACTTAACCTTGTTCACTGATCCATGAAATGAGGTCGAGGTCAAGTGAAAACTGTCTGACAGACATGAGGACCTTGCAAGGTACGCACATATAAAATATAGTTATCCTATTACTTATAATAAGAGAGAATTCAACTTTACAAAAAATTTGAACTTTTTTTTCAAGTGGTCACTGAACCATGAAAATGAGGTCAACATGGTCAAGGACATTGAAAATGTGACTGACGGAAACTTCGTAACATGAGGCATCTACAAAATGTATATACAAAGTATGAAGCATCCATGTCTTCCACCTTCTAAAATATAAAGCTTTTAAGAAGTTAGCTAATACCGCTGCCGCCGGATCACTATCCCTATGTCGAGCTTTCTGCAACAAAAGTTGCAGGCTCGACAAAAATGAGAATTGCTTAAGTACATAGTGTATGCAGGATACGGGAATCTGTCAAAACAGTAAGCGGGATCCAGGATCAGAACCCCCCAATGAGACCCAAAAGGACTACTAATAAACTAAGTTTTCCTCACCACTATTTTCATGCAGACAGGTCGCCATTACATGTATGGTTCAGTCAAGTGATATGTATAAGATGGTGCAAATGCGAACTGGGTGTGACTTGTCTAAGGTTTGCTTGTTTCAAACATGGAAGCCGTTACACAAACTATGTCCGGTTGAAATAGTTAAACTGAGGACAATTATTTAAATTATTGTTTTTATAAGAAATTTGTCTCTGATGGAAGAGGATCCCCAAAAAAAAATCTATTAACCGTACAGCACTTTGAAAAGCAAAGGGTACCATAATTTCCCAGAGTATTTTAAAATTGAATAATATCCCAAGGACACTTATTTGTCCTGAAAACATGATTTTAACATGAGGGCTTAGAAATTATTTGCAAATGGCTAATGAGCTGCAACGCAAATTTTTACCCCGGCATCAACTTGTATATATACATAATATATTTTCCGCAAAGCCAACATTTACGATCTTTTGTTCCTAATTGTCAAGGTCCTTGGTCACTTCCCCTCCACACCAGGGTTTCCCCTTGGTCAATTACTTTTTTCGCCACCTCTTTCGCCAAAACAAAAACAATATAATTTTCGCCACTTTATTATTTTTTTCGCCAAGTAACACAGATATATTTTTCTTTTAAAAATTTCCTTTTTTACCTACCCCCCCCCCCCCTAAATAAGAAGTGGTTTTTACAACAAAACAAAACATTTTATCACTTGAAATTGACCCAATTTATATGCTTGAAACACGTTGGTCACTGAAACGACTTTAAAGTACCCACTCAAATCAATTATCTATATGAAATTTAAATGATAAAGTTTTAAATCAGAGACCTTTCTTGCTTTTGAACATTTTTCGTCATAACAACAGTTTTCTTTTCTGGACTATCACTAAAAGAAGGAGAGGAAGCGTAAACATTTTGTTTCAAACACGTGCGTCGCAAAGTGGTTAATAAATCTCTTTTGTGACATTTGACAGAAGCCATTTAACCATATCATTTTGTCATATCATACAATCAACACTTGGTTATTATTTAGTCCTTTGATGTCTATAGCTATAAATGCAATCAGCTGATTATTGATTTTCTGTCAAAATCTTAACGAGTTCAAGGTGAATTCCGAGTATTATCTGATCGGTAAAATCAGAGAAACCCGAAAAAAGTAAATAAACAAGATGGTTGAAAATAAATCGTTATATATATTTCTTTCGCCAATGACGAATTTTAATCGCCACAATCATTATTTTTTCGCAAATTGCGAAAATGGCGACCACCAGCGGAAACCCTGCTTCACACTATATAAATCACTGTAGATAAATCTACTGATAGTTCTGATTTACCATGTTATATAAAAGTATTAAAGATTAGAATTATTACGTTAAATGGAAACTGACGGTATGAATCTGTTCCTGGACCTGTTCTCCATATGAGGCATTTTACTTAACGTGTAAATCGTCGAAAAGAAAAGACATCATAGATGGATAATCAGGGGCAGATTAAGGCGAGGGCTTTGCGGGCAGGGGCTTGGCAGGCGTGCGCCCCCTATAAAATTTGCAAAGCATTGGTTGTCCTCAGCTCAATAGAGTATCTGAACAGATGACGAAAAATTAATGTCGTCGCATTACATCTGTTAACATTCAAAGAATTATATAAAACAGTAAGTTTAACAGAATCAACATGATTACTAACAAACTGACCTATGATTTATTTATAAGTTCTATAAATATATTATACTTCAAAGAAAGGTGTCGAACGCGGTACTGAGTTTGATGACAAAAATGATAGGCTTCTGTCAGTTAAAGTAAAACAATTGTGACAGTGTACATGGTGTAGTTGCTGATTTTATAAACACTTTCTTTGATAATCGAAGTTCCAAAACATCCCAACATATGTACCTCACTTTCCCACAAAGTAAAATGAATTAGGCGAAAGGCCCTACCCGCGGTTGGATTGGTTATTTCATCATTGTACGGCCAAGAAAACAGTTCAGGTAAGATTCTTTCTTAATCATGTTAATGAAAGATAGAAATACTGGTTCAAACAAAAGGTTAGTTTAGTTTGTATCATAATATATATACAACTATACGTTGACAGGTCAAGGCCCCAACTCGTATTTCCATATTACAAAGGATCCCATTAAATAAAAATATCTTTGTAAGCATCTTATTCTGATATAAGTGGTTAGGTTTGCAGTAAAAAATGTATATAAAAAGTTTGGCACGACCTCAGACATTGTCAGAAAACAACAAAAAACAATATTTTTTTTTTTTTTGAAAAGACAATTAAAAATCGCTTGCAAAAGAAGAAATATTTGTTTTCAAAATCTAAAATTGGTCAGGTGAGCCACTCCTGTGAGTCATTGAATAGAAGCTCACAGATTTCTTGTTATAAATTATGGTGATTGTAGATTGACAGGGGTGGATCTATGCGGTTTTAGCTTGAAACTTTTATTTCTCGTTAATTTACAAAGGCACTTGTCTCAAAATTTCCGGCCCCCCCCTATATATACCTTAATATAGGATTTTTTCTGAGACATTGTGCCTGTGTTAATTTACCACAAAATATTTCTCGCCACGTTTTGCTTGGCAGGCAAGATATCTACAAAGCACCCTCTCTAAAAGAATATTCCAATGTTTCGATAATTATACCTAAAAAAAATAACTTTGCGTCCCCCTCCCCTAATCTAAAATCCTTGATCCGCCCATCATAATACATGAAATAGTGCAACACAAATAAACTTTACCTCGCTGCTAGTTAATCGGTCGCCATTTTGTGCTTGGTCACATGATATGAATAAGATGGTGCAAACGGGGACCGAGTGTATCACGTCCGCGCTTTGCGAGTTTCCAACATGTAAGCCGTCACACAAACTATGTCCGGTTGAAATAGTTGAATTGAGGACAAATGTTTATAAAATTGTTTTTGTAAGAAAATTTGTTTCTGATAGAAAAGGACGCAAAAAAATTCGATTTACAGCACTTTGACAATTGGGGACGTCCCCGTTTGATATGTGTCCCCAATTGAAGGGTTTCCTACACGTGTGTGTCCCCAGTTGACACGACTGACACACGCACACACACACACACACACACACACACACACACATACATGTCTAAGGTGTCAAGTGGGGACACCTGCTACAACACGCTCAAATGGGGACTTCTTTCGTGTAGGTCTTGTGTTTAATTTAATATCAGATTTGCTTACAAAAGAACTTATTATAATCGCATGTAACAGTTGGTAGCTTAGAAACGTCATTTGAATGACATAAATTAAGTGAACTAAATGGGGACACACAAATTATACACACATCTATGGTATCAGCTTTCTAAATGGGGACTATTAATGGCATTTATTTCGTGAATTAATTGGGGACACACAGTATGATATGAGATTTCTAAATGAGGACTTTTCGTCTTATCAAAGATATCTAAGTGGGGACATTAGTGTCTCAATGGAATGCATCAAAATGGGATCATTTTATGTAATTAAACTATTGGCAGTCTCTATTCAAATGAACAAACTGATGAAGATGAAATTATGTATACGGACCTGTGTTCTAGGTGTCATTTACCTAGAACATCTCAGAATCAGTGTTATATGAAAGTTATCTAGGGTTATAAACTTCAAACATCTCAGTAAGAGTGTTTCAGAACATTCCCTACAGATAATAACCTGGAACAACTCATTGTCAGTGATGTGGAAATATTTGCTGTCAGTGGTCATTCACCTAGAATATCTTAGTATCAGTGTTATATGACAGTTTTATAGGGTTCATATCCCTTTGAAGACTTAGTATCAGTGTTATATACCGTTGTCTAGGGTCCATATCACTTGAAAAGCACAGAACCAGTGTTATAGGAACGCTATCTAGGGGTCATACCACTTGATTTACTCAGTGCCAGTGTTTAAAAACGTTAACGCATCCCTGGAAAAACTCAGCAACAGTGTGTATACACCTCGACTAACTCTGTACTAGTGTTGTATAAACGTAAGCTAGGGGACACAAATATGAATGCCCAAATAACATCAAGTAGGGACACGTATGCTTGTCAAAGTAAAATTAATGGGGGACACACATGATAGATTCTTACTAAATGGGGACATTTTTTGTTGAAATTTTGAGAAATCGTAGTCTTAATTTTAATTCATTTATATGTATAGCCCTCAAATAAAAGTCAATTCAAGTCTTATACAAACATAATCCAAACAACATACTTCTTAAAAATATGTACTAGTAACAGTGCTTAATGCACGTTATCTAGGCTTCATATCCCTTGAAAAACTCATAACCAATGTTATATGAATGTTATCTAGGCTTCATATCCCTTTAAAAACTCATGACCAATGTGATATGAATGTTATCTAGGCTTCATATCCCTTAAAAAACTCATGACCAATGTTATATGAATGTTATCTAGGCTTCATATCCCTGGAAAAAAAAACTCATGACCAATGTTATATGAATGTTATCTAGGCTTCATATCCCTTGCAAAACTCATGACCAATGTTATATGAAAGTTATCTAGGGGGCATATCCCTTGGAAAACTCACAACCAACGTTATATGAATGTTATCTAGGCTTCATATCTCTTGAAAAACTCATGACCAATGATATATGAAAGTTATCTAGGCTTCATATCCCTTGCAAAACTCATGACCAATGTTATATGAATGTTATCTAGGCTTCATATCCCTTGAAAAACTCATGACCAATGTTATATGAAAGTTATCTAGGGTGCATATCCCTTGAAAAACTCATGACAAATGTTATATGAAAGTTATCTAGGCTTCATATCCCTTGAAATACTCATGACCAATGTTATATGAAAGTTATCTAGGCTTAATATCTCGTGTAAAACACAGGACCAATGTTATATGAATCTTATCTAGGCTTCATATCTCTTGAAAAACTCATGTCCAATGTTATATGAAAATTATAAAGTCTTCATATCCCTTGAAAAACTCATGACCAATGTTATATGAATGTTATCTAGGCTTCATATCCCTTGAAAAACTCATGACCAATGTTATATGAAAGTTATGTAGGGTGCATATCCCTTGCAAAATCCATGACCAATGTTATATGAATGTTATCTAGGCTTCATATCCCTTGAACAACTCATGACCAATGTTATATGAATGTTATCTAGGCTTCATATTCATTGAAAATCTCATGAACAATGTTATATGAAAGTTATCTAGGGTGCATATCCCTTGAAAAACTCATGACCAATGTTATATGAATGTTAGCTAGGCTTCATTTCCCTTGAAAAACTCATGACCAATGTTATATGAAAGTTATCTAGGGTGCATATCCCTTGAAAAACTCATGACAAATGTTATATGAAAGTTATCTAGGATGCATATCCCTTGAAAAACTCATGAACAATGTTATATGAAAGTTATCTAGGGTGCATATCCCTTGAAAAATTCATGACCAAAGTTATATGAATGTTATCTAGGGTTCATATCTCTTGAAAAACTCATGACCAATGTTATATGAAAGTTATGTAGGGTGCATATCCCTTGCAAAATCCATGACCAATGTTATATGAATGTTATCTAGGCTTCATATCCCTTGAACAACTCATGACCAATGTTATATGAATGTTATCTAGGCTTCATATTCATTGAAAATCTCATGACCAATGTTATATGAAAGTTATCTAGGGTGCATATCCCTTGAAAAATTCATGACCAAAGTTATATGAATGTTATCTAGGCTTCATATCTCTTGAAAAACTTATGACCAATGTTATATGAATGTTATCTAGGGTGCATATCCCTTGAAAAACTCATAATCAATGTTATACGAAAGTTATCTAGGGTGCATATCCCTTAAAAAACACATGACCAATGTTATATGAAAGTTATCTAGGGTTCATATCTCGTGTAAAACACAGGACCAATGTTATATGAATGTTATCTAGGGTTCATATCTCTTGTAAAACAAAGGATCTGTGTTATGGAAATGTTATCTAGGGTTTATATCTCTTGAAAAACTCATGACCAATGATATATGAAAGTTATCTAGGGTTCATATTTCGTGTAAAACTCATGACCAATGTTATATGAAAGTTATCTAGGCTTCTATCTCTTGTAAAACAAATGATCTGTGTTATAGAAATGTTATTTATCGTTTATATCGTTGGAAAATATAGGACCTGTGTTATAGGAATGTTATCTAGGGTGCATATCGCTTGTAAAACACGGGACCTGTGCTATAGGAATGTTATCTAGGCTTCATATCTCTTGAAATATTCATGACCAATGTTATATAAAAGTTATCTAGGGTTCATATCTCGTGTTAAGCACATGACCTGTGTAATAGGAATGTTATCTAAGGTTCATATCTCTTGTAAAACACAGGATCTGTGTTATAGGAATGTTATCTAGGCTTCATATCTCTTGAAATACTCATGACCAATGTTATATGAAAGTTATCTAGGGTTCATATCTCGTGTTAAGCACATGACCTGTGTAATAGGAATGTTATCGAGGGTTCATATCTCTTGTAAACCAAAGGACCTGTGTTATAGGAATGTTATCTAGGGTTCATATCGCTTGTAAAACACGGGACCAATGGTATAGGAATGTTATCTATAGTTCATATTCCTTTTAAAACACATTGCCTGTGTTATAGGAATGTTATCTAGGGTTCATATCTCTTGTAAAACATAGGACCTGTTTTATAGACATGTTATCTAGGGTTCATATCTCTTGTAAAACACAAGACATGTGTTATAGGAATGTTATCGAGGGTTCATATCTCTTGTAAACCAAAGGACCTTTGTTATAGGAATGTTATCTAGGGTTCATATCGCTTGTACGGGACCAATGGTAAAGGAATGTTATCTATAGTTCATATTCCTTTTAAAACACATTACCTGTGTTATAGGAATGTTATCTAGGGTTCATATCTCTTGTAAAACCTAGGACCTGTGTTATAGACATGTTATCTAGGGTTCATATCTCTTATAAAACACATGACATGTGTTATAGGAATGTTATCTAGGGTTCATATCTCTTGTAAAACATAGGACCTGTTTTATAGACATGTTATCTAGGGTTCATATCTCTTGTAAAACACAGGACATGTGTTATAGGAATGTTATCGAGGATTCATATCTCTTGTAAACCAAAGGACCTGTGTTATAGGAATGTTATCTAGGGTTCATATCGCTTGTAAAACACGGGACCAATGGTATAGGAATGTAATCTATAGTTCATATTCCATTTAAAACACATTACCTGTGTTATAGGAATGTTATCTAGGCTTCATATCTCTTGAAATACTCATGACCAATGTTATATGAAAGTTATCTAGGGTTCATATCTCGTGTTAAGCACATGACCTGTGTAATAGGAATGTTATCGAGGGTTAATATCTCTTGTAAACCAAAGGACCTGTGTTATAGGAATGTTATCTAGGGTTCATATCGCTTGTAAAACACGGGACCAATGGTATAGGAATGTTATCTATAGTTCATATTCCATTTAAAACACATAACCTGTGTTGTAGGAATGTTATCTCGGGTTCATATCTCTTGTAAAACATAGGACCTGTCTTATAGACATGTTATCTAGGGTTCATATCTCTTGTAAAACACAGGACATGTGTTATAGGAATGTTATCTAGGGTTCATATCTCTTGTAAAACATAGGACCTGTTTTATAGACATGTTATCAAGGGTTCATATCTCTTGTAAAACACAGGACATGTGTTATAGGAATGTTATCGAGGGTTCATATCTCTTGTAAACCAAAGGACCTGTGTTATAGGAATGTTATCTAGGGTTCATATCGCTTGTAAAACACGGGACCAATGGTATAGGAATGTTATCTATAGTTCATATTCCATTTAAAACACATTACCTGTGTTATAGGAATGTTATCTAGGGTTCATATCTCTTGTAAAACATAGGACCTGTTTTATAGACATGTTATCTAGGGTTCATATCTCTTGTAAAACACAGGACATGTGTTATAGGAATGTTATCTAGGGTTCATATCTCTTGTAAAACATAGGACCTGTTTTATAGACATGTTATCTAGGGTTCATATCTCTTGTAAAACACAGGATCTGTGTTATGGAAATGTTATCTAGGGTGCATATCTCTTGAAAAACTCATGACCAATGATATATGAAAGTTATCTAGGGTTCATATTTCGTGTAAAACTCATGACCAATGTTATATGAAAGTTATCTAGGCTTCATATCTCTTGTAAAACAAAGGATCTGATTAATAGAAATGTTATTTATCGTTTATATCGCTTGTAAAATATAGGACCTGTGTTATAGGAATGTTATCTAGGGTGCATATCGCTTGTAAAACACGGGACCTGTGTTATAGGAATGTTATCTAGGCTTCATATCTCTTGAAATACTCATGACCAATGTTATATGAAAGTTATCTAGGGTTCATATCTCGTGTTAAGCACATGACCTGTGTAATAGGAATGTTATCGACGGTTCATATCTCTTGTAAACCAAAGGACCTGTGTTATAGGAATGTTATCTAGGGTTCATATCGCTTGTAAAACACGGGACCAATGGTATAGGAATGTTATCTATAGTTCATATTCCTTTTAAAACACATTACCTGTGTTATAGGAATGTTATCTAGGGTTCATATCTCTTGTAAAACATAGGACCTGTTTTATAGACATGTTATCTAGGGTTCATATCTCTTGTAAAACACAGGACATGTGTTATAGGAATGTTATCGAGAGTTCATATCTCTTGTTAACCAAAGGACCTTTGTTATAGGAATGTTATCTAGGGTTCATATCGCTTGTAAAACACGGGACCAATGGTATAGGAATGTTATCTATAGTTCATATTCCTTTTAAAACACATTACCTGTGTTATAGGAATGTTATCTAGGGTTCATATCTCTTGTAAAACATAGGACCTGTGTTATAGACATGTTATCTAGGGTTCATATCTCTTGTAAAACACAGGACATGTGTTATAGGAATGTTATCTAGGGTTCATATCTCTTGTAAAACATAGGACCTGTTTTATAGACATGTTATCTACGGTTCATATCTCTTGTAAAACACAGGACATGTGTTATAGGAATGTTATCGAGGGTTCATATCTCTTGTAAACCAAAGGACCTGTGTTATATGAATGTTATATAGGGTTCATATTGCTTGTAAAACACGGGACCAATGGTATAAGAATGTTATCTATAGTTCATATTCCATTTAAAACACATTACCTGTGTTATAGGAATGTTATCTAGGGTTCATATCTCTTGTAAAACATAGGACCTGTTTTATAGACATGTTATCTAGGGTTCATATCTCTTGTAAAACACAGGACATGTGTTATAGGAATGTTATCTAGGGTTCATATCTCTTGTAAAACACAGGACATGTGTTATAGGAATGTTATCTAGGGTTCATATCTCTTGTAAAACATAGGACCTGTTTTATAGACATGTTATCTAGGGTTCATATCTCTTGTAAAACACAGGATCTGTGTTATGGAAATGTTATCTAGGGTGCATATCTCTTGAAAAACTCATGACCAATGATATATGAAAGTTATCTAGGGTTCATATTTCGTGTAAAACTCATGACCAATGTTATATGAAAGTTATCTAGGCTTCATATCTCTTGTAAAACAAAGGATCTGTGTTATAGAAATGTTATTTATCGTTTATATCGCTTGTAAAATATAGCACCTGTGTTATAGGAATGTTATCTAGGGTGCATATCGCTTGTAAAACACGGGACCTGTGTTATAGGAATGTTATCTAGGCTTCATATCTCTTGAAATACTCATGACCAATGTTATATGAAAGTTATCTAGGGTTCATATCTCGTGTTAAGCACATGACCTGTCTAATATGAATGTTATCGACGGTTCATATCTCTTGTAAACCAAAGGACCTGTGTTATAGGAATGTTATCTAGGGTTCATATCGCTTGTAAAACACGGGACCAATGGTATAGGAATGTTATCTATAGTTCATATTCCATTTAAAACACATTACCTGTGTTGTAGGAATGTTATCTCGGGTTCATATCTCTTGTAAAACATAGAACCTGTGTTATAGGAATATTATCTAGGGTTCATATCGCTTGTAAAACACGGGACCAATGGTATAGGAATGTTATCTATAGTTCATATTCCTTTTAAAACACATAACCTGTGTTATAGGAATGTTATCTAGGGTTCATATCTCTTGTAAAACATAGGACCTGTTTTATAGACATGTTATCTAGGGTTCATATCTCTTGTAAAACACAGGACATGTGTTATAGGAATGTTATCGAGGGTTCATATCTCTTTTAAACCAAAGGACCTTTGTTATAGGAATGTTATCTAGGGTTCATATCGCTTGTAAAACATGGGACCAATGGTATAGGAATGTTATCTATAGTTCATATTCCTTTTAAAACACATTACCTGTGTTATAGGAATGTTATCTCGGGTTCATATCTCTTGTAAAACATAGGACCTGTGTCATAGACATGTTATCTAGGGTTCATATCTCTTGTAAAACACAGGACATGTGTTATAGGAATGTTATCTAGGGTTCATATCTCTTGTAAAACATAGGACCTGTTTTATAGACATGTTATCTAGGGTTCATATCTCTTGTAAAACACAGGACATGTGTTATAGGAATGTTATCGAGGGTTCATATCTCTTGTAAACCAAAGGACCTGTGTTATATGAATGTTATATAGGGTTCATATTGCTTGTAAAACACGGGACCAATGGTATAGGAATGTTATCTATAGTTCATATTCCATTTAAAACACATTACCTGTGTTATAGGAATGTTATCTAGGGTTCATATCTCTTGTAAAACATAGGATCTGTGTTATAGAAATGTTATTTATCGTTTATATCGCTTGTAAAATATAGGACCTGTGTTATAGGAATGTTATCTAGGCTTCATATCTCTTGAAATATTCATGACCAATGTTATATGAAAGTTATCTAGGGTTCATATCTCGTGTTAAGCACATGACCTGTGTAATAGGAATGTTATCGACGGTTCATATCTCTTGTAAACCAAAGGACCTGTGTTATAGGAATGTTATCTAGGGTTCATATCGCTTGTAAAACACGGGACCAATGGTATAGCAATGTTATCTATAGTTCATATTCCATTTAAAACACATTACCTGTGTTGTAGGAATGTTATCTTGGGTTCATATCTCTTGTAAAACATAGGACCTGTGTTATAGGAATGTTATCTAGGGTTCATATCGCTTGTAAAACACGGGACCAATGGTATAGGAATGTTATCTATAGTTCATATTCCTTTTAAAACACATTACCTGTGTTATAGGAATGTTATCTAGGGTTCATATCTCTTGTAAAACATAGGACCTGTGTTATAGACATGTTATCTAGGGTTCATATCTCTTGTAAAACACAGGACATGTGTTATAGGAATGTTATCTAGGGTTCATATCTCTTGTAAAACATAGGACCTGTTTTATAGACATGTTATCTACGGTTCATATCTCTTGTAAAACACAGGACATGTGTTATAGGAATGTTATCGAGGGTTCATATCTCTTGTAAACCAAAGGACCTGTGTTATATGAATGTTATATAGGGTTCATATTGCTTGTAAAACACGGGACCAATGGTATAGGAATGTTATCTATAGTTCATATTCCATTTAAAACACATTACCTGTGTTATAGGAATGTTATCTAGGGTTCATATCTCTTGTAAAACATAGGACCTGTTTTATAGACATGTTATCTAGGGTTCATATCTCTTGTAAAACACAGGACATGTGTTATAGGAATGTTATCTAGGGTTCATATCTCTTGTAAAACACAGGACATGTGTTATAGGAATGTTATCTAGGGTTCATATCTCTTGTAAAACATAGGACCTGTTTTATAGACATGTTATCTAGGGTTCATATCTCTTGTAAAACACAGGATCTGTGTTATGGAAATGTTATCTAGGGTGCATATCTCTTGAAAAACTCATGACCAATGATATATGAAAGTTATCTAGGGTTCATATTTCGTGTAAAACTCATGACCAATGTTATATGAAAGTTATCTAGGCTTCATATCTCTTGTAAAACAAAGGATCTGTGTTATAGAAATGTTATTTATCGTTTATATCGCTTGTAAAATATAGCACCTGTGTTATAGGAATGTTATCTAGGGTGCATATCGCTTGTAAAACACGGGACCTGTGTTATAGGAATGTTATCTAGGCTTCATATCTCTTGAAATACTCATGACCAATGTTATATGAAAGTTATCTAGGGTTCATATCTCGTGTTAAGCACATGACCTGTCTAATATGAATGTTATCGACGGTTCATATCTCTTGTAAACCAAAGGACCTGTGTTATAGGAATGTTATCTAGGGTTCATATCGCTTGTAAAACACGGGACCAATGGTATAGGAATGTTATCTATAGTTCATATTCCATTTAAAACACATTACCTGTGTTGTAGGAATGTTATCTCGGGTTCATATCTCTTGTAAAACATAGGACCTGTGTTATAGGAATGTTATCTAGGGTTCATATCGCTTGTAAAACACGGGACCAATGGTATAGGAATGTTATCTATAGTTCATATTCCTTTTAAAACACATAACCTGTGTTATAGGAATGTTATCTAGGGTTCATATCTCTTGTAAAACATAGGACCTGTTTTATAGACATGTTATCTAGGGTTCATATCTCTTGTAAAACACAGGACATGTGTTATAGGAATGTTATCGAGGGTTCATATCTCTTTTAAACCAAAGGACCTTTGTTATAGGAATGTTATCTAGGGTTCATATCGCTTGTAAAACATGGGACCAATGGTATAGGAATGTTATCTATAGTTCATATTCCTTTTAAAACACATTACCTGTGTTATAGGAATGTTATCTCGGGTTCATATCTCTTGTAAAACATAGGACCTGTGTTATAGACATGTTATCTAGGGTTCATATCTCTTGTAAAACACAGGACATGTGTTATAGGAATGTTATCTAGGGTTCATATCTCTTGTAAAACATAGGACCTGTTTTATAGACATGTTATCTAGGGTTCATATCTCTTGTAAAACACAGGACATGTGTTATAGGAATGTTATCGAGGGTTCATATCTCTTGTAAACCAAAGGACCTGTGTTATATGAATGTTATATAGGGTTCATATTGCTTGTAAAACACGGGACCAATGGTATAGGAATGTTATCTATAGTTCATATTCCATTTAAAACACATTACCTGTGTTATAGGAAAGTTATCTAGGGTTCATATCTCTTGTAAAACATAGGATCTGTATTATAGAAATGTTATTTATCGTTTATATCGCTTGTAAAATATAGGACCTGTGTTATAGGAATGTTATCTAGGGTGCATATCGCTTGTAAAACACGGGACCTGTGTTATAGGAATGTTATCTAGGCTTCATATCTCTTGAAATATTCATGACCAATGTTATATGAAAGTTATCTAGGGTTCATATCTCGTGTTAAGCACATGACCTGTGTAATAGGAATGTTATCGACGGTTCATATCTCTTGTAAACCAAAGGACCTGTGTTATAGGAATGTTATCTAGGGTTCATATCGCTTGTAAAACACGGGACCAATGGTATAGGAATGTTATCTATAGTTCATATTCCATTTAAAACACATTACCTGTGTTGTAGGAATGTTATCTCGGGTTCATATCTCTTGTAAAACATAGGACCTGTGTTATAGGAATGTTATCTAGGGTTCATATCGCTTGTAAAACACGGGACCAATGGTATAGGAATGTTATCTATAGTTCATATTCCTTTTAAAACACATTACCTGTGTTATAGGAATGTTATCTAGGGTTCATATCTCTTGTAAAACATAGGACCTGTTTTATAGACATGTTATCTAGGGTTCATATCTCTTGTAAAACACAGGACATGTGTTATAGGAATGTTATCGAGGGTTCATATCTCTTGTAAACCAAAGGACCTTTGTTATAGGAATGTTATCTAGGGTTCATATCGCTTGTAAAACATGGGACCAATGGTATAGGAATGTTATCTATAGTTCATATTCCTTTTAAAACACATTACCTGTGTTATAGGAATGTTATCTCGGGTTCATATCTCTTGTAAAACATAGGACCTGTGTTATAGACATGTTATCTAGGGTTCATATCTCTTGTAAAACACAGGACATGTGTTATACGAATGTTATCTAGGGTTCATATCTCTTGTAAAACATAGGACCTGTTTTATAGACATGTTATCTAGGGTTCATATCTCTTGTAAAACACAGGACATGTGTTATAGGAATGTTATCGAGGGTTCATATCTCTTGTAAACCAAAGGACCTGTGTTATATGAATGTTATATAGGGTTCATATTGCTTGTAAAACACGGGACCAATGGTATAGGAATGTTATCTATAGTTCATATTCCATTTAAAACACATTACCTGTGTTATAGGAAAGTTATCTAGGGTTCATATCTCTTGTAAAACATAGGATCTGTATTATAGAAATGTTATTTATCGTTTATATCGCTTGTAAAATATAGGACCTGTGTTATAGGAATGTTATCTAGGGTGCATATCGCTTGTAAAACACGGGACCTGTGTTATAGGAATGTTATCTAGGCTTCATATCTCTTGAAATATTCATGACCAATGTTATATGAAAGTTATCTAGGGTTCATATCTCGTGTTAAGCACATGACCTGTGTAATAGGAATGTTATCGACGGTTCATATCTCTTGTAAACCAAAGGACCTGTGTTATAGGAATGTTATCTAGGGTTCATATCGCTTGTAAAACACGGGACCAATGGTATAGGAATGTTATCTATAGTTCATATTCCATTTAAAACACATTACCTGTGTTGTAGGAATGTTATCTCGGGTTCATATCTCTTGTAAAACATAGGACCTGTGTTATAGGAATGTTATCTAGGGTTCATATCGCTTGTAAAACACGGGACCAATGGTATAGGAATGTTATCTATAGTTCATATTCCTTTTAAAACACATTACCTGTGTTATAGGAATGTTATCTAGGGTTCATATCTCTTGTAAAACATAGGACCTGTTTTATAGACATGTTATCTAGGGTTCATATCTCTTGTAAAACACAGGACATGTGTTATAGGAATGTTATCGAGGGTTCATATCTCTTGTAAACCAAAGGACCTTTGTTATAGGAATGTTATCTAGGGTTCATATCGCTTGTAAAACATGGGACCAATGGTATAGGAATGTTATCTATAGTTCATATTCCTTTTAAAACACATTACCTGTGTTATAGGAATGTTATCTCGGGTTCATATCTCTTGTAAAACATAGGACCTGTGTTATAGACATGTTATCTAGGGTTCATATCTCTTGTAAAACACAGGACATGTGTTATACGAATGTTATCTAGGGTTCATATCTCTTGTAAAACATAGGACCTGTTTTATAGACATGTTATCTAGGGTTCATATCTCTTGTAAAACACAGGACATGTGTTATAGGAATGTTATCGAGGGTTCATATCTCTTGTCAACCAAAGGACCTGTGTTATATGAATGTTATATAGGGTTCATATTGCTTGTAAAACACGGGACCAATGGTATAGGAATGTTATCTATAGTTCATATTCCATTTAAAACACATTACCTGTGTTATAGGAATGTTATCTAGGGTTCATATCTCTTGTAAAACATAGGACCTGTTTTATAGACATGTTATCTAGGGTTCATATCTCTTGTAAAACACAGGACATGTGTTATAGGAATGTTATCGAGGGTTCATATCTCTTGTAAACCAAAGGACCTGTGTTATAGGAATGTTATCTAGGGTTCATATCGCTTGTAAAACACGGGACCAATGGTATAGGAATGTTATCTATAGTTCATATTCCATTTAAAACACATTACCTGTGTTATAGGAATGTTATCTAGGGTTCATATCTCTTGTAAAACATAGGACCTGTTTTATAGACATGTTATCTAGGGTTCATATCTCTTGTAAAACACAGCACATGTGTTTTAGGAATGTTATCTAGGGTTCATATCTCTTGTAAAACATAGGACCTGTTTTATAGACATGTTATCTAGGGTTCATATCTCTTGTAAAACACAGGACATGTGTTATAGGAATGTTATCGAGGGTTCATATTTCTTGTAAACCAAAGGACCTGTGTTATATGAATGTTATCTAGGGTTCATATCGCTTGTAAAACACGGGACCAATGGTATAGGAATGTTATCTATAGTTCATATTTCATTTAAAACACATTACCTGTGTTATAGGAATGTTATCTAGGGTTCATATCTATTGTAAAACATAGGACCTGTGTTATAGACATGTTATCTAGGGTTCATATCTCTTGTAAAACACAGGACATGTGTTATAGGAATGTTATCTAGGGTTCATATCTCTTGTAAAACACAGGACATCTGTTATAGGAATGTTATCTAGGGTTCATATCTCTTGTAAAACATAGGACCTGTTTTATAGACATGTTATCTAGGGTTCATATCTCTTGTAAAACACAGAACATGTGTTATAGGAATGTTATCGAGGGTTCATATCTCTTGTAAACCAAAGGACCTATGTTATAGGAATGTTATCTAGGGTTCATATCTCTTGTAAAACATAGGACCTGTGTTTTAGACATGTTATCTAGGGTTCATATCTCTTGTAAAACACAGGACATGTGTTATAGGAATGTTATCTAGGGTTCATATCTCTTGTAAAACATAGGACCTGTTTTAAAGACATGTTATCTAGGGTTCATATCTCTTGTAAAACACAGGACATGTGTTATAGGAATGTTATCGAGGGTTCATATCTCTTGTAAACCAAAGGACCTGTGTTATATGAATGTTATATAGGGTTCATATTGCTTGTAAAACACGGGACCAATGGTATAGGAAAGTTATCTATAGTTCATATTCCATTTAAAACACATTACCTGTGTTATAGGAATGTTATCTAGGGTTCATATCTCTTGTAAAACATAGGACCTGTTTTATAGACATGTTATCTAGGGTTCATATCTCTTGTAAAACACAGGACATGTGTTATAGGAATGTTATCTAGGGTTCATATCTCTTGTAAAACATAGGACCTGTTTTATAGACATGTTATCTAGGGTTCATATCTCTAGTAAAACACAGGATCTGTGTTATGGAAATGTTATCTAGGGTGCATATCTCTTGAAAAACTCATGACCAATGATATATAAAAGTTATCTAGGGTTCATATTTCGTGTAAAACTCATGACCAATGTTATATGAAAGTTATCTAGGCTTCATATCTCTTGTAAAACAAAGGATCTGTGTTATAGAAATGTTATTTATCGTTTATATCGCTTGTAAAATATAGGACCTGTGTTATAGGAATGTTATCTAGGGTGCATATCGCTTGTAAAACACGGGACCTGTGTTATAGGAATGTTATCTAGGCTTCATATCTCTTGAAATACTCATGACCAATGTTATATGAAAGTTATCTAGGGTTCATATCTCGTGTTAAGCACATGACCTGTGTAATAGGAATGTTATCTAAGGTTCATATCTCTTGTAAAACACAGGATCTGTGTTATAGGAATGTTATCTAGGCTTCATATCTCTTGAAATACTCATGACCAATGTTATATGAAAGTTATCTAGGGTTCATATCTCGTGTTAAGCACATGACCTGTGTAATAGGAATGTTATCGAGGGTTAATATCTCTTGTAAACCAAAGGACCTGTGTTATAGGAATGTTATCTAGGGTTCATATCGCTTGTAAAACACGGGACCAATGGTATAGGAATGTTATCTATAGTTCATATTCCTTTTAAAACACATTACCTGTGTTATAGGAATGTTATCTAGGGTTCATATCTCTTGTAAAACATAGGACCTGTTTGATAGACATGTTATCTAGGGTTCATATCTCTTGTAAAACACAGGACATGTGTTATAGGAATGTTATCGAGGGTTCTTATCTCTTGTAAACCAAAGGACCTTTGTTATAGGAATGTTATCTAGGGTTCATATCGCTTGTAAAACACGGGACCAATGGTATAGGAATGTTATCTATAGTTCATATTCCTTTTAAAACACATTACCTGTGTTATAGGAATGTTATCTAGGGTTCATATCTCTTGTAAAACATAGGACCTGTGTTATAGACATGTTATCTAGGGTTCATATCTCTTGTAAAACACAGGACATGTGTTATGGGAACGTTATCTAGGGTTCATATCTCTTGTAAAACATAGGACCTGTTTTATAGACATGTTATCTAGGGTTCATATCTCTTGTAAAACACAGGACATGTGTTATAGGAATGTTATCTAGGGTTCATATCTCTTGTAAAACACAGGACATCTGTTATAGGAATGTTATCTAGGGTCCATATCTCTTGTAAAACATAGGACCTGTTTTATAGACATGTTATCTAGGGTTCATATCTCTTGTAAAACACAGAACATGTGTTATAGGAATGTTATCGAGGGTTCATATCTCTTGTAAACCAAAGGACCTATGTTATAGGAATGTTATCTAGGGTTCATATCTCTTGTAAAACATAGGACCTGTTTTATAGACATGTTATCTAGGGTTCATATCTCTTGTAAAACACAGGACATGTGTTATAGAAATGTTATCGAGGTTTCATATCTCTTGTAAACCAAAGGACCTGTGTTATAGGAATGTTATCTAGGGTTCATATCTCTTGTAAAACATAGGACTTGTGTTATAGACATGTTATCTAGGGTTCATATCTCTTGTAAAACACAGGACATGTGTTATTGGAATGTTGTCGAGGGTTCATATCTCTTGTAAACCAAAGGACCTGAGTTATACTAATGTTATCTATGGTTCATATCTCTTGTAAACACATTACCTATGTTATAGGAATGTTATCCAGGGATCATATCTCTTGTAAAACAAAGGACCTGTGTTATAGGAATGTTATCTAGGGTTCTTTTTTTTTGTAAAACACACTACCTATGTTATAGGAATGTAATCTAGTGTTCATATCTCTTGTAAAACAAAGGACAGGTATGTTATCTAGGGTTCTTATCTCTTGTAAAACACATTACCTATGTTATAGGAATGTTATCTAGGGTTCATATCTCTTGGAAACCAAAGGACCTGTGTTATAGGAATGTTATCTAGGGTTCATATCTCTTGTAAAAGACATTACCTGTGTTTTAGGAATGTTATTTAGGGTTCATATTTCTTGTAAAACACATGACCTATGTTATAGGAATGTTATCTAGGGTTTCTATCTCTTGTAAAACAAAGGACCTGTGTTATAGGAATGTTATGTAGGGTTCAGATCTCTTGTAAAACAAAGGACCTGTGTTTTAGAAATGTTATTTAGGGTTCATATTTCTTGTAAAAAACTTTACCTGTGTTGTAGGAATTTTTCTAGGGTTCATATGCCTTGTGAAACAAAGAACATGTTTCATAGGAATATTTTTTAGGGTTCATATCTCTTATGAAACAAAGAACCTGTGTAATAGGAAAATTATCTAGGGTTCACATCCTTTGTAAAACAAAGAACCAGTGTTATAGGAATGTTATATAGGGTTCACATCCCTTATGAAACAAAGAACCTGTGATATATGAATGTTTCCTAGGATTCATATCCCTTGTAAGACACAGGACTTGTGTTATAAGAACTTTATCTAGGGTTCATATCGCTTGTGAAACACAGAACCTATGTTCTAGGAATATTATCTAAGGTTCATATCCCTTGTAAAACACATGACATGTGTTATAGGAATGTTATCTAGGGTTCATATCCCTTATGAAACAAAAAAAACTGTGTTATAGGAATGTTTTCTAGGGTTCATATCCCTTGTAAAACACTGGACCTGTGTTATGCAAATGTTATCTATGGTTCATATCTCTTGTGAAACACATGACATGTGTTATGGGAACGTTTTCTAGGGTTTATATCCCTTGTTAAACACAGGACCTGTGTTATAGGAATGTTATCTAGGGTTCATTTCGCTTGTAAAACACAGGAGCTGTGTTATAGGAATGTTATCAAGGGTTGATGTGGCTTATGAAAAAAAGAACTCTGTTATAGTGATGTTTTCTAGGGTTCATATCCCTTGTTAAACACATAACCTGTGTTAAATTAACGTTATCTAGGGTTGATATCCCTTGTCAAACACATTATCTGTGGTATAGGAATGTCATCTAGGGTTCATATCGCTTGTAAAACACGGGACCTGTGTTATAGGAATGTTATCAAGGGTTCATATCCCTTTTTAAACACAGAACCTGTGTTATAGGATTGTTATCTTGGGTTTATATCCCTTGTCAAACATAGGACCTGTGTTATAGTAATGTTATCTAGGGTTCATATGCCTTTTCAAACACATGACCTGTGTTATAGGAATGTTATCTAGGGTTCAGATCTCTTGTAAAACATAGAACCTATGTTATAGGAATGTTATCTAGGGTTCATATCTCTTGTAAAACATAGGACCTGTTTTATAGACATGTTATCTAGGGTTCATATCTCTTGTAAAACACAGGATCTGTGTTATGGAAATGTTATCTAGGGTGCATATCTCTTGAAAAACTCATGACCAATGATATATGAAAGTTATCTAGGGTTCATATTTCGTGTAAAACTCATGACCAATGTTATATGAAAGTTATCTAGGCTTCATATCTCTTGTAAAACAAAAGATCTGTGTTATAGAAATGTTATTTATCGTTTATATCGCTTGTAAAATATAGGACCTGTGTTATAGGAATGGTATCTAGGGTTCATATCCCTTGTAAAACACAGGAACCGTGTTATAGGAATGTTATCTAAGGTTTATATCTCTTGTAAAACATAGAACCTGTGTTACAGGAATGTTATCTAGGGTTCATGTCTCTTGTAAAACATAGAACTTTTGTTATATCAATGTTATCTAGGTTTCATATCGCCTGTGAAACACATGACCTGTGTTAAAGGAATGTTATCTAGGGTTCATATCGTCTGTGAAACACACGATCTGTATAATAGGAATGCTATATAGGGTTCATATCCCTTGTAAAATACAGGACCTGTGTTATAGGAATGTTATCTAGGGTTCATATCCCTTGTAAAACACATGCAGGACCTGTGTTTAGAAATGCTATCTAGGGTTCATATCGTTTGTTGAACACGAGACCTGTGTTATAGGAATGTTATCTAGGGTTCATATCTCTTGTAAAACACAGGACATGTGTTTAGAAATGCTATATAGGGTTCATACCCCTTGTAAATCACATGACCTGTGCTATTAGAATGTTATCAATGGTTCATATCCCTTGCAAAACATATGACCTTGGTTATAGCAATATTAACTAGGGTTCTGTTCTCTTGTAAAACACAGGACCTGTGTTATAGGAATGTTATCTAGGGTTCATTTCCTTTGTAAAACACAGGACCCGGGTTATAGGAATGTTATATAGGGTTCATATCACTTGCAAAACACAGGAACTGTGTTTTAAAAATGCTATATAGGGTTTATGTCCCTTGTAAAACACATGACCTGTGCTATTAGAATGTTATCTAGGGTTCATATCCCTTGCAAAACATAGGACCTTGCTTATAGCAATATTATCTAGGGCTCATTTCTCTTGTAAAACACAGGACCTGTGTTATAGGAATGTTATCTAGGGTTCATTTCCCTTGTAGAACACAGGACCTGTGTTATAGGAATGGTATCTAGGGTTCAAATCCGTCGTACATCACATGACCTGTGTTATAAGAATGTTATCTAGGGTTCATATCCCTTGTAAAACATAGGACCTTGGTTATAGGAATGTTATCTAGGGTTCATTTCTCTTGTAAAACACGGGACCTGTGTTATAGGAATGTTATCTACGGTTCATATCTCTTGTAACACACGGGACCTGTGTTTAGAAATGCTATCTAGGGTTCATATTCCTTTTAAATCACATGACCTGTGTTATAAGAATGTTATCTAGGGTTCATATCCCTAGTACATAACTTGACCTGTGTGATAAGAAAGTTATTTAGGGTTCATATCCCTTGTAAAACATAGGACCTTGGTTATAGGAATGTTATCTAGGGTTCATTTCGTTTGTTAAACACGGGACCTGTGTTATAAGAATGTTATCTGAGGTTCATATCCCTTGTCAAACATAGGACCTGTGTTATAGGAATGTTATCTCGGGTTCATATCCCTTGTAAAACACAGGACCCGTGTTATAGGAATGTTATATAGGGTTCATATCTCTTGTAAAACATAGAACCTGTGTTTTTAGGAATGGTTTCTTGGGTTCATATCCCTTGTAAAACAAAGGACCTGAGTTATAGGAATGTTATCTAGGGTTCATATCTCTTGTAAAACATAGGACCTGTGTTATAGGAATGTTATTCAGGGTTCATATACCTTGTGAAACATAGGGACTTATGTTATAAGAATGTTATTTAGGGTTCATATTTTTTGTAAAACACATTACCTGTGTTGTAGGAATGTTATATAAGGTTCATTTCCCTTGTGAAACAAAGAACCTGTGTTATAGGAATGTTTTCTATGGTTCATATCCCTTGTAAAACACAGGACCTGTGTTATAGGAATGTTATCTAGGGTTCATATCCCTTGTGAAACAAAGAACCTGTGTTATAGGAATGTTATCTAGGGTTCATATCTCTTATGAAACAAAGAACCTATGTTATAGGAGTGTTTTCTATGGTTCATATCCCTTGTAAAACACAGGACCTGTGTTATAGGAATGTTATCTAGGGTTCATATCCCTTGTGAAACAAAGATCCGGTGTTGTAGGAATGTTATCTAGGGTTCATATCCCTTATGAAAGAAAGAACCTATGTTATAGGAGTGTTTTCTATGGTTCATATCCCTTGTAAAACACATGACTTGTGTTATAGGAACATTATCTAGGGTTCATATCGCTTGTGAACTACAGAACCTATGTTGAAGGAATGTTATCTAAGGTTCATATCCCTTGTAAAACACATGCCATGTGTTATAGGAATGTTTTCTAGGGTTCACCTCCCTTGTAAAATACTGGACCTGTGTTATAGGAATGTTATCTAGGGTTCATATCTCTTGTTAAACACACACCTGTGTTATAGGAATGTTATCTAGGGTTCATATCTCTTTTAAAACACAGGACCTGTGTTTAGAAATGCTATATAGGGTTCATATCCCTTGTAAATCACATGACCTGTGTTATAAGAATGTTATCTATTGTTCATATCCCTTGTAAATCAAATGAACTGTGTTATAAGAATGTTATCTAAGGTTCATTTCCCTTGTAAAACAAAGGACCTGTGTTTTAGGAATGTTATGTAGGGTTCAAATTCCTTGTAAAACACTTGACCTATGTTATAGGAATGTTATCTAGTGTTCATATCTTGAAAAACACAGGATATGTGTTATTGGAATGTTATCGAAGGTTCATATCTCTTGTATAACAAAGAACCTGTGTTTTAGGAATGTTATCAAATGTTCATTTCTCTTGTAAAACACTGGACATGTGTTATAGGAATGTTATCGAGGGTTCATATCTCTTGTAAAACAAAGGACCTGTGCTATAGGAAAGCTATCTAGGGTGCATATCCCTTATCAAACACAGGACATGTTTTATAGGAATGTTATTTAGGGTTCATATCCCTTGTAAAACACAGGATCTGTGTTATAGGAATGTTATCTAGGGTTCATATCCCTCGTACATGACATGACCTGTGTTATAGGAATATTATCCAGGGTTCATATCCCTTGTAAAACATAGGACCTGGGTTTTAGGAATGTTATCTATGGTTCATTTCTTATAAAAGACTTAACCTGTGTCATAGACATGTTATATAGGGTTTTATCTCTTGTAAAACACAGGACATATATTATAGGAATCTTATCTATGGTTCATATCCCTTGTAAAACACAGGACCTGTCTTATAGGAATGTTATCTAGGGTTCATATCCCTTGTGAAACAAAGAACCGCTGTTATAGGAATGTTATCTAGGGTTCATATTCCTTATGAAACAAAGAACCTATGTTATAGGAGTGTTTTCTATGGTTCATATCCCTTGAAAAACACAGGACCTGTATTATAGGATTGTTATCTAGGGTTCATATCCCTTGTAAAACACATGACTTGTGTTATACTAACATTATCTAGGGTTCATATCGCTTGTGAAACACAGAACCTATGTTAAAGGAATGTTATCTAAGGTTCATATCCCTTGTAAAACACATGACATGTGTTATAGGAATGTTTTCTAGGGTTCATATCCCTTGTAAAACACATGACATGTGTTATAGGTATGTTTTCTAGGGTTCACCTCCCTTGTAAAACACTGGACCTGTGTTATAGGAATGTTATCTAGGGTTCATATCTCTTGTTAAACGCAAACCTGTGTTATAGGAATGTTATCTAGGGTTCATATCTCTTGTAAAACACAGGACCTGTGTTTAGAAATGCTATATAGGGTTCATATCCCTTGTAAATCACATGACCTGTGTTATAAGAATGTTATCTATTGTTCATATCCCTTGTAAATCACATGAACTGTGTTATAAGAATGTTATCTAAGGTTCATTTCACTTGTAAAACAAAGGGCCTGTGTTTTAGGAATGTTATGTAGGGTTCAAATCCCTTGTAAAACACTTGACCTATGTTATAGGAATGTTATCGAGGGTTCATATCTTGAAAAACACAGGATATGTGTTATAGGAATGTTATCGAGGGTTCGTATCTCTTTTAAAACAAAGAACCTGTGTTTTAGGAATGTTATCAAATGTTCATTTCTCTTGTAAAACACTGGACATGTGTTATAGGAATGTTATCGAGAGTTCATATCTCTTGTAAAACAAAGGACCTGTGCTATAGGAAAGTTATCTAGGGTGCATATCCCTTATCAAACACAGGACATGTTTTATAGGAATGTTATCTAGGGTTCATATCCCTTGTAAAACATAGGATCTGTGTTATAGGAATGTTAACTAGGGTTCATATCCCTCGTACATGACATGACCTGTGTTATAGGAATATTATCTAGGGTTCATATCCCTTGTAAAATATAGGACCTGGGTTTTAGGAATGTTATCTATGGTTCATTTCTCTTATAAAAGACTTAACCTGTGTCATAGACATGTTATATAGGGTTTTATCTCTTGTAAAACACAGGACATATATTATAGGAATCTTATCTAGGGTACATATCCCTTGTAAAACACAGGACATGTGTTAAAGGAATGTTATCTAGGGTACATATCCCTTGTAAAACACAGAAACTTTGTTATAAAAATGTTATCTAGGGTTCATATCTCTTTTAAAACAGAGGACATGTGTTATAGGAATAGTATCTAGTGTTCATATCCCTTGTTAAACATAGCAACTGGGTATTAGGAATGTTATCTATGGTTCATTTCTCTTGTAAAACCCATAACCTGTGTTATAGAAATGTTATCTAGGGTTCATATCCCTTGTCCAACACAGGACATGTGTTATAGGAATGTTATCTATGGTTCATATCTTTTGTTAAACCCGGTACCTGTGTTATAGGAATGTTATCTAGGGTTCACAGGACCTGTGTTTAAAAATGCTATCTAGGGCTCATATCCCTTGTAAATCACATGACCTGTGTTATAAGAATGTTATTTAGGGTTCATAACCTTGGAAAACATAGGACCTGGGTTTTAGGAATGTTTTCTATGGTCCATTTCTTTTGTAAAATACATAACGTGTGTTATAGACATGTTATCTAGGGTTTTATCCCTTGTCAAACAAAGGACCTGTCTTATAGGAATGTTATGTAGGGTTCATATCCCTTGTAAAACACATTACCTGTGTGATAGGAATGTTATCTAGGGTTCATATACTGGACCTATGTTATAGGAATGTTATTTAGGGTTCATATCCCTTGTAAAACACATTACCTGTGTGATAGGAATGTTATCTATGGTTCATATCCCGTTTACAACACAGGACCTGTGTTATAGGAATGTTATATAGGGTTTATATCCCTTGTAAAACACAGAACTTGTGTTATAGGAACGTTATGTAGGGTTCATATCGCTGGTGAAACACAGGACCTGTGTTATAGGAACTTTATCTAGTGTTCATATCGCTTGTGAAACACAGAACCTATGTTATAGGAATGTTATTCAAAATACATATCCCTTGTAAACACATAATAATCAGACCATCACTACCAACAAGATTAGTGATTGACAGCATAATGTGATATATTGAAAATGTATTTGGACGGACAGATGAACAGTCATAACTAATCTTTAAAGCTCCTGAAATAAAAGAAATGTTGAACATCAGCCAAGCTCATATGACGTTTTATGCCAGGTGAGCTAAAAGGTGATAATAAAACATTTTCTAACAAATTCAATATTGGACACACATATGATTGTCCAAGTACCATCAAGTGGGGACACACATATGATAGAGTCCTACTAAATGAGGACATGTTTAGTGGAAATTTGGAGAAATCTTGAATCTTTATTTTTACTTTCTTATAATAGTTTTTTGGTAATTCTGAATCGGAGAAGTAATGGATTACCACAGACACCAAGTTGAGTTACAATCTTTCATGACATTAATGCCAGATGAGCTGTTTAGTGGAAATTTTGAGAAATCATGATTCTTCATTTATATTTGTTGACAAATTGTTTTTTCTGGTTATTTGAGGAAAAAAAAGTTAAGGTAGCATAATGATATCTTTTCCACCAATGACTGGATAATTTGACACTTTTGTGAATCATCACACCATCACTACCAACAAGATTAGTGATGATCAGCATAATGTGATATATAGAAAATGTATTTGGACGGACAGATGAACAGACATAACTAATCTTTAACGCTCCTGAAATAAAAGAAATGTTGAACATCAGCCAAGCTCATATGACCTTTTATGCCAGGTGAGCTGACAGGTGATAACACAACATTTTCTAACAAATTCAATACGGTACACACATATGATTGTCCAAGTACCATCAAGTGGGGACACACATGATAGAGTCCTACTAAATGAGGACATGTTTAGTGGAAATTTGGAGCAATCTTGAATCTTTATTTTTATTTTCTTATAACAGTTTTTTGGTAATTCTGAATCGGAGAAGTAATGGATTACCACAGACACCAAGTTGAGTTACAATCTTTCATGACATTAATGCCAGATGAGCTGTTTAGTGGAAATTTTGAGAAATCATGATTCTTCATTTATATTTGTTGACAATTTGATTTTTTCTGGTCATTTGAGGAAAGAGAAGTTTAGGTAACATAATGATATCTTTTACACCAATGACTGGATAATTTGACACTTTTGTGAATAATCAGACCATCACTACCAACAAGATTAGTGATTGACAGCATAATGTGATATATCGAAAATGTATTTGGACGGACAGATGAACAGTCATAACTAATCTTTAAAGCTCCTGAAATAAAAGAAATGTTGAACATCAGTCAAGCTCATATGACCTTTTATGCCAGGTGAGCTGAAAGGTGATAATACAACATTTTCTAACAAATTCAATATGGGACACACATATGATTGTCCAAGTACTATCAAGTGGGGACACACATATGATAGAGTCCTACTAAATGAGGACATGTTTAGTGGAAATTTCGAGAAATCTTGAATCTTTATTTTTATTTTCTTATATAGTTTTTTTTAGTAATTCTGATCGGAGAAGTAGTGGATTACCACAGACACCAAGTTGAGTTACAATCTTTCATGACATTAATGCCAGATGAGCTGTTTAGTGGAAATTTTGAGAAATCATGATTCTTCATTTATATTTATTGACAATTTGTTTTTTCTGGTTATTTGAAGAAAGAAAAGTTAAGATAGCATAATGATATCTTTTCCACCAATGACTGGATAATTTGACACTTTTGTGAGTCATCACACCATCACTACCAACAAGATTAGTGATTATCAGCATAATGTGATATATCGAAAATGTATTTGGACGGACAGATGAAAAGACATAACTAATCTTTAAAGCTCCTGAAAGAAAAGAAATGTTGAACATCAGCCAAGCTCATATGACCTTTTATGCCAGGTGAGCTGACAGGTGATAACACAACATTTTCTAACAAATTCAATATTGGACACACATATGATTGTCCAAGTACCATCAAGTGAGGACACACATGATAGAGTCCTACTAAATGAGGACATGTTTAGTGGAAATTTGGAGAAATCTTGAATCTTTATTTTTATTTTCTTATAATAGTTTTTTGGTAAATCTGAATCGGAGAAGTAATGGATTACCACAGACACCAAGTTAGGTCACAATCTTTCATGACATTAATGCCAGATGAGCTGTTTAGTGGAAATTTTGAGAAATCATGATTCTTCATTTATATTTGTTGCCAATTTGTTTTTTTCTGGTTATTTGAGGAAAGAAAAGTTAAGGTAGCATAATGATATCTTTTACACCAATGACTGGATAATTTGACACTTTTGTGAATAATCAGACCATCACTACCAACAAGATTAGTGATTGACAGCATAATGTGATATATTGAAAATGTATTTGGACGGAGAGATGAACAGTCACAACCAATCTTTAAAGCTCCTGAAATAAAAGAAATGTTGAACATCAGTCAAGCTCATATGACCTCTTATGCCAGGTGAGCTGAAAGGTGATAATACAACATTTTCTAACAAATTCAATATGGGACACACATATGATTGTCCAAGTACCATCAAGTGGGGACACACATGATAGAGTCCTACTAAATGAGGACATGTTTAGGGGAAATTTGGAGAAATCTTGAATCTTTATTTTTATTTTCTTATAATAGTTTTTTGGTAATTCTGATCGGAGAAGTAGTGGATTACCACTACTTCTAAGTTGAGTCACAAGCTTGCATGACATTAATGCCAGATGAGCTGTTTAGTGGAAATTTTGAGAAATCAGGATTCTTCATTTATTTTGTTGACAATTTGTTTTTTCTAGTTATTTGAGGAAAGAAAAGTTAAGGTAGCATAATGATATCTTTTCCACCAATGACTGGATAATTTGACACTTTTGTGAATAATCAGACCATCACTACCAACACGATTAGTGATTGACAGCATAATGTGATATATTGAAAATGTATTTGGACGGACAGATTAACAGACATAACTAATCTTTAAAGCTCCTGAAATAAAATAAATGTTGAACATCAGCCAAGCTCATATGACCTTTTATGCCAGGTGAGCTGACAGGTGATAACACAACATTTTCTAACAAATTCAATATGGTACACACATATGATTGTAAAGTACCATCAAGTGGGGACACACATGATAGAGTCCTACTAAATGAGGACATGTTTAGTGGAAATTTGGAGAAATCTTGAATCTTTATTTTTATTTTCTTATAATAGTTTTTTGGTAATTCTGATCGGAGAAGTAGTGGATTACCACTACTTCTAAGTTGAGTCACAAGCTTGCATGACATTAATGCCAGATGAGCTGTTTAGTGGAAATTTTGAGAAATCATGATTCTTCATTTATATTTGTTGACAATTTGTTTTTTCTAGTTATTTGAGGAAAGAAAAGTTAAGGTAGCATAATGATATCTTTTCCACCAATGACTGGATAATTTGACACTTTTGTGAATAATCAGACCATCACTACCAACAAGATTAGTGATTGACAGCATAATGTGATATATTGAAAATGTATTTGGACGGACAGATTAACAGACATAACTAATCTTTAAAGCTCCTGAAATAAAAGAAATGTTGAACATCAGCCAAGCTCATATGACCTTTTATGCCAGGTGAGCTGACAGGTGATAACACAACATTTTCTAACAAATTCAATATGGTACACACATATGATTGTAAAGTACCATCAAGTGGGGACACATATGATAGAGTCCTACTAAATGAGGACATGTTTAGTGGAAATTTGGAGAAATCTTGAATCTTTATTTTTATTTTCTTATACTAGTTTTTTTTAGTAATTCTGATCGGAGAAGTAGTGGATTACCACAGACACCAAGTTGAGTCACAAGCTTGCATGACATTAATGCCAGATGAGCTGTTTAGTGGAAATTTTCAGAAATCATGATTCTTCATTTATATTTGTTGCCAATTTGTTTTTTTTCCTGGTTATCTGAGGAAAGAAAAGTTAAGGTATCATAATGATATCTTTTCAACCAATGACTGGATAATTTGACACTTTTGTGAATAATCAGACCATCACTACCAACAAGATTAGTGATTGACAGCATAATGTGATATATTGAAAATGTATTTGGACGGACAGATGAACAGTCATAACTAATCTTGAACGCTCCTGAAATAAAAGAAATGTTGAACATCAGCCAAGCTCATATGACCTTTTATGCCAGGTGAGCTGAAAGGTGATAATACAACATTTTCTTACAAATTCAATATGGGACACACATATGATTATCCAAGTACCATCAAGTGGGGACACACATATGATAGAGTCCTACTAAATGAGGACATGTTTAGTGGAAATTTGGAGAAATCTTGAATCTTTATTTTTATTTTCTTATACTAGTTTTTTTAGTAATTCTGATCGGAGAAGTAGTGGATTACCACAGACACCAAGTTGAGTCACAAGCTTGCATGACATTAATGCCAGATGAGCTGTTCAGTGGAAATTTTGAGAAATCATGATTCTTCATTTATATTTGTTGCCAATTTGTTTTTTTCTGGTTATTTGAGGAAAGAAAAGTTAAGGTAGCATACTATTATATCTTTTCCACCAATGACTGGATAATTTGACACTTTTGTGAATAATCAAACTATCACTACCAACAAGATTAGTGATTATCAGCATAATGTGATATATTGAAAATGTATTTGGACGGACAGATGAACAGACATAACTTATCTTTAAAGCTCCTGAAATAAAAGAAATGTTGAACATCAGTCAAGCGCATATGACCTTTTATGCCAGTTGAGCTGAAATGTGATAACACAACATTTTCTAAAAAATTCAATATGGGACACACATATGATTGTCCAAGTACCATCAAGTGGGGACACACATATGATAGAGTCCTACTAAATGAGGACATACTTACTGGAAATTTGAAGAAATCTTGAATCTTTATTTTTATTTTCTTATAATAGTTTTTTTAGTAATTCTGAATCGGAGAATTAATGGATTACCACAGACACCAAGTTGTGTCACAATCTTTCATGATAATAATGCCAGATGAGCTGTTTAGTGGAAATTTTGAGAAATCATGATTCTTCATTTATATTTGTTGCCAATTTGTTTTTTTCTGGTTATTTGAGGAAAGAAAAGTTAAGGTAGCATACTATTATATCTTTTCCACCAATGACTGGATAATTTGACACTTTTGTGAATAATCAGACCATCACTACCAACAAGATTAGTGATTGACAGCATAATGTGATATATTGAAAATGTATTTGGACGGACAGATGAACAGTCATAACTAATCTTGAACGCTCCTGAAATAAAAGAAATGTTGAACATCAGCCAAGCTCATATGACCTTTTATGCCAGGTGAGCTGAAAGGTGATAATACAACATTTTCTTACAAATTCAATATGGGACACACATATGATTGTCCAAGTACCATCAAGTGGGGACACACATATGATAGAGTACTACTAAATGAGGACATGTTTAGTGGAAATTTGGAGAAATCTTGAATCTTCATTTTTATTTTCTTATACTAGTTTTTTTAGTAATTCTGATCGGAGAAGTAGTGGATTACCACAGACACCAAGTTGAGTCACAAGCTTGCATGACATTAATGCCAGATGAGCTGTTTAGTGGAAATTTTCAGAAATCATGATTCTTCATTTATATTTGTTGCCAATTTGTTTTTTTTCCTGGTTATTTGAGGAAAGAAAAGTTAAGGTAGCATAATGATATCTTTTCAACCAATGACTGGATAATTTGACACTTTTGTGAATAATCAGACCATCACTACCAACAAGATTAGTGATTGACAGCATAATGTGATATATTGAAAATGTATTTGGACGGACAGATGAACAGTCATAACTAATCTTGAACGCTCCTGAAATAAAAGAAATGTTGAACATCAGCCAAGCTCATATGACCTTTTATGCCAGGTGAGCTGAAAGGTGATAATACAACATTTTCTTACAAATTCAATATGGGACACACATATGATTGTCCAAGTACCATCAAGTGGGGACACACATATGATAGAGTCCTACTAAATGAGGACATGTTTAGTGGAAATTTGGAGAAATCTTGAATCTTTATTTTTATTTTCTTATACTAGTTTTTTTAGTAATTCTGATCGGAGAAGTAGTGGATTACCACAGACACCAAGTTGAGTCACAAGCTTGCATGACATTAATGCCAGATGAGCTGTTCAGTGGAAATTTTGAGAAATCATGATTCTTCATTTATATTTGTTGCCAATTTGTTTTTTTTCTGGTTATTTGAGGAAAGAAAAGTTAAGGTAGCATAATATTATATCTTTTCCACCAATGACTGGATAATTTGACACTTTTGTGAATAATCAAACCATCACTACCAACAAGATTAGTGATTATCAGCATAATGTGATATATTGAAAATGTATTTGGACGGACAGATGAACAGACATAACTAATCTTTAAATCTCCTGAAATAAAAGGAATGCTGAACATCAGCCAAGCTCATATGACCTTTTATGCCAGGTGAGCTGAAAGGTGATAATACAACATTTTCTAACAAATTCAATATTGGACACACATATGATTGTCCAAGTACCATCAAGTGGGGACACACATATGATAGAGTCCTACTAAAGGAGGACATGTTCAGTGGAAATTTGGAGAAATCTTGAATCTTTATTTTTATTTTCTTATAATAGTTTTTTTAGTAATTCTGATCGGAGAAGTAGTGGATTACCACAGACACCAAGTTGAGTCTCAAGCTTGCATGACATTAATGCCAGATGAGCTGTTTAGTGGGAATTTGAGAAATCATGATTCTTCATTGATATTTGTTGACAATTTGTTTTTTTCTGGTTATTTGAGGAAAGAAAAGTTATGGTAGCATATTGATATCTTTTCCACCAATGACTGGATAATTTGACACTTTTGTGAATCATCACACCATCACTGCCAACAAGATTAGTGATTATCAGCATAATGTGATATATTGAAAATGTATTTAGACGGACAAATGAACAGACATAACTAATCTTTAAAGCTCCTGAAATAAAAGAAATGTTGAACATCAGCCAAGCTCATATGACCTTTTATGCCAGGTGAGCTGAAAGGTGATAATACAACATTTTCTAACAAATTCAATATTGGACACACATATGATTGTCCAAGTACCATCAAGTGGGGACACACATATGATAGAGTCCTACTAAATGAGGACATGTTTAGTGGAAATTTGGAGAAATCTTGAATCTTTATTTTTATTTTCTTATAATAGTTTTTTTTTAGTAATTCTGATCGGAGAAGTAGTGTATTACCACAGACACCAAGTTGAGTCTCAAGCTTGCATGACATTAATGCCAGATGAGCTGTTTAGTGGAAATTTGAGAAATCATGATTCTTCATTTATATTTGTTGACAATTTGTTTTTTCTGGTTATTTGAGGAAAGAAAAGTTATGGTAGCATAATGATATCTTTTCCACCAATGACTGGATAATTTGACACTTTTGTAGAAAATCACACCATCACTGCCAACAAGATTAGTGATTATCAGGATAATGTGATATATTGAAAATGTATTTGGACGGACAAATGAACAGACATAACTAATCTTTAAAGCTCCTGAAATAAAAGAAATGTTGAACATCAGCCAAGCTCATATGACCTTATATGCCAGGTGAGCTGACAGGTGATAACACAACATTTTCGAACAAATTCAATATGGGACACACATATGATTGACCAAGTACCACCAAGTGGGGACACACATGATAGAGTCCTACTAAATGAGGACATGTTTAGTGGAAATTTGGAGAAATCTTGAATCTTTTTTTTTTAATTTTCTTATATAGTTTTTTTAGTAATTCTGATCGGAGAAGTAGTGATTACCACAGACACCAAGTTGAGTCACAAGCTTGCATGACATTAATGCCAGATGAGCTGTTTAGTGGAAATTTTCAGAAATCATGATTCTTCATTTATATTTGTTGACAATTTGTTTTTTTTTTCTGGTTATTTGAGGAAAGAAAAGTGAAGGTAGCATAATGATATCTTTTCCACCAATGACTGGATAATTTGACATTTTTGTGAATCATCAGACCATCACTACCAACAAGATTAGTGATTGACAGCATAATGTGATATATTGAAAATGAATTTGGACGGACAGATGAACAGTCATAACTAATCTTGAAAGCTCCTGAAATAAAAGAAATGTTGAACATCAGTCAAGCTCATATGACCTTTTATGCCAGGTGAGCTGAAAGGTGATAATACAACATTTTCTAACAAATTCAATATTGGACACACATATGATTGTCCAAGTATCATCAAGTGGGGACACACATATGATAGAGTCTTACTAAATGAGGACATGTTTAGTGGAAATTTGGAGAAACCTTGAATCTTTATTTTTATATTCTTATAATAGTTTTTTGGTAAATCTGAATCGGAGAAGTAATGGATTACCACAGACGCCAAGTTGAGTCACAATCTTTCATGAAATTAATGCCAGATGAGCTGTTTAGTGGAAATTTTGAGAAATCATGATTCTTCATTTATATTTGTTGACAATTTGTTTTTTTCTGGTTATTTGAGGAAAGAAAAGTTAAGGTAGCATAATCACATCTTTTCCACCAATGACTGGATAATTTGACACTTTTGTGAATAATCAGACCATCACTACCAACAAGATTAGTGATTGACAGCATAATGTGATATATTGAAAATGTATTTGGACGGACAGATGAACAGTCATAACTAATCTTGAACGCTCCTGAAATAAAAGAAATGTTGAACATCAGCCAAGCTCATATGACCTTTTATGCCAGGTGAGCTGAAAGGTGATAATACAACATTTTCTTACAAATTCAATATGGGACACACATATGATTGTCCAAGTACCATCAAGTGGGGACACACATATGATAGAGTCCTACTAAATGAGGACATGTTTAGTGGAAATTTGGAGAAATCTTGAATCTTTATTTTTATTTTCTTATACTAGTTTTTTTAGTAATTCTGATCGGAGAAGTAGTGGATTACCACAGACACCAAGTTGAGTCACAAGCTTGCATGACATTAATGCCAGATGAGCTGTTCAGTGGAAATTTTGAGAAATCATGATTCTTCATTTATATTTGTTGCCAATTTGTTTTTTTTCTGGTTATTTGAGGAAAGAAAAGTTAAGGTAGCATAATATTATATCTTTTCCACCAATGACTGGATAATTTGACACTTTTGTGAATAATCAAACCATCACTACCAACAAGATTAGTGATTATCAGCATAATGTGATATATTGAAAATGTATTTGGACGGACAGATGAACAGACATAACTAATCTTTAAATCTCCTGAAATAAAAGAAATGCTGAACATCAGCCAAGCTCATATGACCTTTTATGCCAGGTGAGCTGAAAGGTGATAATACAACATTTTCTAACAAATTCAATATTGGACACACATATGATTGTCCAAGTACCATCAAGTGGGGACACACATATGATAGAGTCCTACTAAAGGAGGACATGTTCAGTGGAAATTTGGAGAAATCTTGAATCTTTATTTTTATTTTCTTATAATAGTTTTTTTTAGTAATTCTGATCGGAGAAGTAGTGGATTACCACAGACACCAAGTTGAGTCTCAAGCTTGCATGACATTAATGCCAGATGAGCTGTTTAGTGGGAATTTGAGAAATCATGATTCTTCATTGATATTTGTTGACAATTTGTTTTTTTCTGGTTATTTGAGGAAAGAAAAGTTATGGTAGCATATTGATATCTTTTCCACCAATGACTGGATAATTTGACACTTTTGTGAATCATCACACCATCACTGCCAACAAGATTAGTGATTATCAGCATAATGTGATATATTGAAAATGTATTTGGACGGACAAATGAACAGACATAACTAATCTTTAAAGCTCCTGAAATAAAAGAAATGTTGAACATCAGCCAAGCTCATATGACCTTTTATGCCAGGTGAGCTGAAAGGTGATAATACAACATTTTCTAACAAATTCAATATTGGACACACATATGATTGTCCAAGTACCATCAAGTGGGGACACACATATGATAGAGTCCTACTAAATGAGGACATGTTTAGTGGAAATTTGGAGAAATCTTGAATCTTTATTTTTATTTTCTTATAATAGTTTTTTTTTAGTAATTCTGATCGGAGAAGTAGTGGATTACCACAGACACCAAGTTGAGTCTCAAGCTTGCATGACATTAATGCCAGATGAGCTGTTTAGTGGAAATTTGAGAAATCATGATTCTTCATTTATATTTGTTGACAATTTGTTTTTTCTGGTTATTTGAGGAAAGAAAAGTTATGGTAGCATAATGATATCTTTTCCACCAATGACTGGATAATTTGACACTTTTGTAGAAAATCACACCATCACTGCCAACAAGATTAGTGATTATCAGCATAATGTGATATATTGAAAATGTATTTGGACGGACAAATGAACAGACATAACTAATCTTTAAAGCTCCTGAAATAAAAGAAATGTTGAACATCAGCCAAGCTCATATGACCTTATATGCCAGGTGAGCTGACAGGTGATAACACAACATTTTCGAACAAATTCAATATGGGACACACATATGATTGACCAAGTACCACCAAGTGGGGACACACATGATAGAGTCCTACTAAATGAGGACATGTTTAGTGGAAATTTGGAGAAATCTTGAATCTTTTTTTTTATTTTCTTATATAGTTTTTTTAGTAATTCTGATCGGAGAAGTAGTGGATTACCACAGACACCAAGTTGAGTCACAAGCTTGCATGACATTAATGCCAGATGAGCTGTTTAGTGGAAATTTTCAGAAATCATGATTCTTCATTTATATTTGTTGACAATTTTTTTTTTTTTCTGGTTATTTGAGGAAAGAAAAGTGAAGGTAGCATAATGATATCTTTTCCACCAATGACTGGATAATTTGACATTTTTGTGAATCATCAGACCATCACTACCAACAAGATTAGTGATTGACAGCATAATGTGATATATTGAAAATGTATTTGGACGGACAGATGAACAGTCATAACTTATCTTTAAAGCTCCTGAAATAAAAGAAATGTTGAACATCAGTCAAACTCATTTGACCTTTTATGCCAGGTGAGCTGAAAGGTGATAATACAACATTTTCAAACAAATTCAATATTGGACACACATTATGATTGTCCAAGTACCATCAAGTCGGGACACACATATGATAGAGTCCTACTAAATGAGGATATGTTTAGTGGAAATTTGGAGAAATCTTGAATCTTTATTTTTATTTTCTTATAATAGTTTTTTAGTAATTCTGATCGGAGAAGTAATGGATTACCACAGACACCATGTTGAGTCACAGTCTTTCATGACATTAATGCCAGATGAGCTGTTTAGTGGAAATTTGCAGAAATCATGATTCTTCATTTATATTTGTTGACAATTTGTTTTTTTTTCTGGTTATTTGAGGAAAGAAAAGTTAAGGTAGCATAATGATATCTTTTCCACCAATGACTAGATAATTTGACACTTTTGTGGATCATCAGACCATCACTACCAACTAGATTAGTGATTGACAGGATAATGTGATATATTGAAAATGAATTTGGACGGACAGATGAACAGTCATAACTAATCTTGAAAGCTCCTGAAATAAAAGAAATGTTGAACATCAGTCAAGCTCATATGACCTTTTATGCCAGGTGAGCTGAAAGGTGATAATACAACATTTTCTAACAAATTCAATATTGGACACACATATGATTGTCCAAGTATCATCAAGTGGGGACACACATATGATAGAGTCTTACTAAATGAGGACATGTTTAGTGGAAATTTGGAGAAACCTTGAATCTTTATTTTTATATTCTTATAATAGTTTTTTGGTAAATCTGAATCGGAGAAGTAATGGATTACCACAGACGCCAAGTTGAGTCACAATCTTTCATGAAATTAATGCCAGATGAGCTGTTTAGTGGAAATTTTGAGAAATCATGATTCTTCATTTATATTTGTTGACAATTTGTTTTTTTCTGGTTATTTGAGGAAAGAAAAGTTAAGGTAGCATAATCACATCTTTTCCACCAATGACTGGATAATTTGACACTTTTGTGAATAATCAGACCATCACTACCAACAAGATTAGTGATTGACAGCATAATGTGATATATTGAAAATGTATTTGGACGGACAGATGAACAGTCATAACTAATCTTTAAAGCTCCTGAAATAAAAGAAATGTTGAACATCAGTCAAGCTCATATGACCTTTTATGCCAGGTGAGCTGAAAGGTGATAATACAACATTTTCTAACAAATTCAATATGGGACACACATATGATTGTCCAAGTACCATCAAGTGGGGACACACATATGATAGAGTCCTATTAAATGAGGACATGTTTAGTGGAAATTTGGAGAAATCTTGAATCTTTATTTTTATTTTCTTATACTAGTTTTTTTAGTAATTCTGATCGGAGAAGTAGTGGATTACCACAGACACCAAGTTGAGTCACAAGCTTGCATGACATTAATGCCAGATGAGCTGTTTAGTGGAAATTTTCAGAAATCATGATTCTTCATTTATATTTGTTGACAATTTGGTTTTTTTTCTGGTTATTTGAGGAAAGAAAAGTTAAGGTAGCATAATGATATCTTTTCAACCAATGACTAGATAATTTGACACTTTTGTGAATAATCAGACCATCACTACCAACAAGATTAGTGATTGACAGCATAATGTGATATATTGAAAATGTATTTGGACGGACAGATGAACAGTCATAACTAATCTTGAACGCTCCTGAAATAAAAGAAATGTTGAACATCAGCCAAGCTCATATGACCTTTTATGCCAGGTGAGCTGAAAGGTGATAATACAACATTTTCTAACAAATTCAATATGGGACACACATATGATTGTCCAAGTACCATCAAGTGGGGACACACATATGATAGAGTCCTACTAAATGAGGACATGTTTAGTGGAAATTTGGAGAAATCTTGAATCTTTATTTTTATTTTCTTATAATAGTTTTTTTAGTAATTCTGATCGGAGAAGTAGTGGATTACCACAGACACCAAGTTGAGTCTCAAGCTTGCATGACATTAATGCCAGATGAGCTGTTTAGTGGGAATTTGAGAAATCATGATTCTTCATTTATATTTGTTGACAATTTGTTTTTTCTGGTTATTTGAGGAAAGAAAAGTGATGGTAGCATAATGATATCTTTTCCACCAATGACTGGATAATTTGACACTTTTGTCAATCATCACACCATCACTGCCAACAAGATTAGTGATTATCAGCATAATGTGATATATTGAAAATGTATTTGGACGTACAAATGAACAGACATAACTAATCTTTAAAGCTCCTTAAATAAAAGAAATGTTGAACATCAGTCAAGCTCATATGACCTTTTATGCCAGGTGAGCTGAAAGGTGATAATACAATATTTTCTAACAAATTCAATATTGGACACACATATGATTGTCCAAGTACCATCAAGTGGGGACACACATATGATAGAGTCCTACTAAATGAGGACATGTTTAGTGGAAATTTGGAGAAATCTTGAATCTTTATTTTTATTTTCTTATAATAGTTTTTTTAGTAATTCTGATCGGAGAAGTAGTGGATTACCACAGACACCAAGTTGAGTCTCAAGCTTGCATGACATTAATGCCAGATGAGCTGTTTAGTGGGAATTTGAGAAATCATGATTCTTCATTTATATTTGTTGACAACTTGTTTTTTCTGGTTAATTGAGGAAAGAAAAGTTAAGGTAGCATAATGATATCTTTTCCACAAATGACTGGATAATTTGACACTTTTGTGAATCATCACACCATCACTGCCAACAAGATTAGTGATTATCAGCATAATGTGATATATTGAAAATGTATTTGGACGTACAAATGAACAGACATAACTAATCTTTAAAGCTCCTGAAATAAAAGAAATGTTGAACATCAGCCAAGCTCATATGACCTTTTATGCCAGGTGAGCTGAAAGGTGATAATACAATATTTTCTAACAAATTCAATATTGGACACACATATGATTGTCCAAGTACCATCAAGTGGGGACACACATATGATTGAGTCCTACTAAATGAGGACATGTTTAGTGGAAATTTGGGGAAATCTTGAACCTTTATTTTTATTTTCTTATAATAGTTTTTTTTTTAGTAATTCTGATCGGAGAAGTAGTGGATTACCACAGACACCAAGTTGAGTCTCAAGCTTGCATGACATTAATGCCAGATGAGCTGTTTAGTGGAAATTTGAGAAATCATGATTCTTCATTTATATTTGTTGACAATTTGTTTTTTCTGGTTATTTGAGGAAAGAAAAGTTATGGTAGCATAATGATATCTTTTCCACCAATGACTGGATAATTTGACACTTTTGTGAATCATCACACCATCACTGCCAACAAGATTAGTGATTATCAGCATAATGTGATATATTGAAAATGTATTTGGACGGACAAATGAACAGACATCACTAATCTTTAAAGCTCCTGAAATAAAAGAAATGTTGAACATCAGCCAAGCTCATATGACCTTATATGCCAGGTGAGCTGACAGGTGATAACACAACATTTTCGAACAAATTCAATATGGGACACACATATGATTGACCAAGTACCATCAAGTGGGGACACACATGATAGAGTCCTACTAAATGAGGACATGTTTAGTGGAAATTTGGAGAAATCTTGAATCTTTATTTTTATTTTCTTATATAGTTTTGTTAGTAATTCTGATCGGAGAAGTAGTGGATTACCACAGACACCAAGTTGAGTCACAAGCTTGCATGACATTAATGCCAGATGAGCTGTTTAGTGGAAATTTTGAGAAATCATGATTCTTCATTTATATTTGTTGACAATTTGGTTTTTTTCTGGTTATTTGAGGAAAGAAAAGTGAAGGTAGCTTAATGATATCTTTTCCACCAATGACTGGATAATTTGACACTTTTGTGAATCATCAGACCATCACTACCAAGAAGATTAGTGGATATCAGCATAATGTGATATATTGAAAATGTATTTGGACGGACAAATGAACAGACATGACTAATCTTTAAAGCTCCTGAAATAAAAGAAACGTTGAACATCAGCCAAGTTCATATGACCTTTTATGCCAGGTGAGCTGAAAGGTGATAACACAACATTTTCTAAAAAAATTCAATATGGGACACACATATGATTGTCCAAGTACCATCAAGTGGGGACACACATGATAGAGTCCTACTAAATGAGGACATCTTTTGTGGAAATTTGGAGAAATTTTGTTTCTTATACTAGTTTTTTGGTAATTCTGAATCGGAGAAGTAATGGATTACCACAGACACCAAGTTGAGTCACAATCTTTCATGACATTAATGCCAGATGAGCTGTTTAGTGGAAATTTTGAGAAATCAGGATTCTTCATTTATATTTGTTGCAAATTTGTTTTTTTCTGTTTATTTGAGGAAAAAAAAGTTAAGGTAGCATAATGATATCTTTTCCCCCAATGACTGGATAATTTGACACTTTTGTGAATCATCAGACCATCACTACCAAGAAGATTAGTGGATATCAGCATAATGTGATATATTGAAAATGTATTTGGACGGACAGATGAACAGTCATAACTAATCTTTAAATCTCCTGAAATAGAAGAAATGTTGAACATCAGCCAAGCTCATATGACCGTTTATGCCAGGTGAGCTGAAAGGTGATAACACAACATTTTCTAACAAATTCAATATTGGACACACATATGATTGTCCAAGTACCATCAAGTGGGGACACACATGATAGAGTCCTACTAAATGAGGACATGTTTAGTGGAAATTTGGAGAAATCTTGAATCTTTATTTTTATTTTCTTATAATAGTTCTTTAGTAAATCCGAATCGGAGAAGTAATGGATTACCACAGACGCCAAGTTGAGTCACAATCTTTCATGAAATTAATGCCAGATGAGCTGTTTAGTGGAAATTTTGAGAAATCATGATTCTTCATTTATATTTGTTGACAATTTGTTTTTTTCTGGTTATTTGAGGAAAGAAAAGTTAAAGTAGCATAATGACATCTTTTCCACCAATGACTGGATAATTTGACACTTTTGTGAATAATCAGACCATCACTACCAACAAGATTAGTGATTGACAGCATAATGTGATATATTGAAATTGTATTTGGACGGACAGATGAACAGTCATAACTAATCTTTAAAGCTCCTGAAATAAAAGAAATGTTGAACATCAGTCAAGCTCATATGACCTTTTATGCCAGGTGAGCTGAAAGGTGATAACACAACATTTTCCAACAAATTCAATATGGGACACACATATGATTGTCCAAGTACCATCAAGTGGGGACACACATATGATAGAGTCCTACTAAATGAGGACATGTTTAGTGGAAATTTGGAGAAATCTTGAATCTTTATTTTTATTTTCTTATAATAGTTTTTTTAGTAATTCTGATCGGAGAAGTAGTGGATTACCACAGACACCAAGTTGAGTCACAAACTTACATGACATAAATGCCAGATGAGCTGTTTAGTGGAAATTTTGAGAAATCATGATTCTTCATTAATATTTGTTGCCAATTTGTTCTTTCTGGTAATTTGAAGAAAGAAAAGTTAAGGTAGCATAATGATATCTTTTCCACCAATGACTGGATAATTTGACAATTTTGTGAATCATCAGACCATCACTACCAACAAGATAAGTGATTATCAGCATAATGTAATATATTGAAAATGTATTTGGACGGACAGATGAACAGACATAACTAATCTTTAAAGCTCCTGAAATAAAAGAAATGTTGAACATAAGCCAAGCTCACATGACCTTTTATGCCAGGTGAGCTGAAAGGTGATAATACAACATTTTCTAACAAATTCAATATGGGACACACATATGATTGTCCAAGTACCATCAAGTGGGGACACACATGATAGAGTCCTACTAAATGAGGACATGTTTAGTGGAAATTGGGAGAAATCTTGAATCTTTATTTTTATTTTCTTATAATAGTGTTTTCGTAATTCTGAATCGGAGAAGTAATGGATTACCACAGACACCAAGTTGAGTCACAAGCTTACATGACATTAATGCCAGATGAGCTATTTAGCGGAAAGTTTTAGAAATCATGATTCTTCATTTATATTTGTTGCCAATTTGTTTTTTTTGGTTATTTGAGGAAAGAAAAGTTAAGGTAACATAATGATATCTTTTACACCAATGACTGGATAATTTGATATTTTTGTGAATCATCAGACCATCACTGCCAACTAGATTAGTGATTAACAACATAATGTGATATATTGAAAATGTATTTGGACGGACAGATGAACAGACATAACTAATCTTTAAAGCTCCTGAAGTAAAGGAAATGTTGACCATCAGCCAAGCTCATATGACCTTTTATGCCAGGTGAGCTGAAAGGTGATAACCCAACATTTTCTAACAAATTCAATATGGGACACACATACGATTGTCCAAGTACCATCAAGTGGGGACACACATGATAGAGTTCTTCTAAATGAGGACATGTTTAGTGGAAATTTGGAGAAATCTTGAATCTTTATTTTTATTTTCTTATAATAGGTTTTTAGTAATTCTGATCGGAGAAGTAATGGATTACCACAGACACCAAGTTGAGTCACAAGCTCACATGACATTTAATGCCAGATAAGCTGTTTAGTGGAAACTTTGAGAAATCATGATTCTTCATTTATATTTGTTGCCAATTTGTTTTTTTCTGGTTATTTGAGGAAAGAAAAGTTAATGTAGCATAATGATATCTTTTCCACCAATGACTGGATATTTGACACTTTTGTGAATAATCAGACCATCACTACCAACTAGATTAGTGATTGACAGCATAATGTGATATATTGAAAATGTATTTGGACGGACAGATGAACAGTCATAACTAATCTTTAAAGCTCCTGAAATAAATGAAATGTTGGACATCAGCCAAGCTCATATGACCTTTTATGTCAGGTTAGCTGAAAGGTGATAATACAACATTTTCTTACAAATTCAATATTGGACACACATATGATTGTCCAAGTACCATCAAGTGGGGACACACATGATAGAGTCCTACTAAATGAGGCCATGTTTAGTGGAAATTGGGAGAAATCTTGAATCTTTATTTTTATTTTCTTATAATAGTGTTTTGGTAATTCTGAATCGGAGAAGTAATGGATTACCACAGACACCAAGTTGAGTCACAAGCTTACGTGACATTAATGCCAGATGAGCTATTTAGCGGAAAGTTTTAGAAATCATGATTCTTCATTTATATTTGTTGCCAATTTGTTTTTTCTGGTTATTTGAGGAAAGAAAAGTTAAGGTAGCATAATCACATCTTTTCCACCAATGACTGGATAATTTGACACTTTTGTGAATAATCAGACCATCACTACCAACAAGATTAGTGATTGACAGCATAATGTGATATATTGAAAATGTATTTGGACGGACAGATGAACAGTCATAACTAATCTTTAAAGCTCCTGAAATAAAAGAAATGTTGACCATCAGCCAAGCTCATATGACCTTTTATGCCAGGTGAGCTGAAAGGTGATAACCCAACATTTTCTAACAAATTCAATATGGGACACACATACGATTGTCCAAGTACCATCAAGTGGGGACACACATGATAGAGTTCTTCTAAATGAGGACATGTTTAGTGGAAATTTGGAGAAATCTTGAATCTTTATTTTTATTTTCTTATAATAGGTTTTTAGTAATTCTGATCGGAGAAGTAATGGATTACCACAGACACCAAGTTGAGTCACAAGCTCACATCACATTCAATGCCAGATAAGCTGTTTAGTGGAAACTTTGAGAAATCATGATTCTTCATTTATATTTGTTGCCAATTTGTTTTTTTCTGGTTATTTGAGGAAAGAAAAGTTAAGGTAGCATAATGATATTTTTTCCACCAATGACTGGATATTTGACACTTTTGTGAATAATCAGACCATCACTACCAACAAGATTAGTGATTGACAGCATAATGTGATATATTGAAAATGAATTTGGACGGACAGATGAACAGTCATAACTAATCTTTAAAGCTCCTGAAATAAAAGAAATGTTGGACATCAGCCAAGCTCATATGACCTTTTATGTCAGGTGAGCTGAAAGGTGATAATACAACATTTTCTAACAAATTCAATATGGTACACACATATGATTGTCCAAGTACCATCAAGTGGGGATACACCTGATAGAGTCCTACTAAATGAGGACATGTTTAGTGGAAATTTGGAGAGATCTTGAATCTTTATTTTTATTTTCTTTTAATAGTTTTTTTGTAATTCTGATCGGAGAAGTAACGGATTACCACAGACACCAAGTTGAGTCACAATCTTTCATGACATTAATGCCAGATGAGCTGTTTTGTGGAAATTTTGAGAAATCATGATTCTTCATTTATATTTGTTGCCAATTTGTTTTTTTCTGGTTATTTGAGGAAAGAAAAGTTAAGGTAGCATAATCACATCTTTTCCACCAATGACTGGATAATTTGACACTTTGGTGAATCATCAGACCATCACTACCAACAGGATTAGTGATTAACAGCAAAATGTGATATATTGAAAATGTATTTGGACGGACAGATGAACAGTCATAACTTATCTTTAAAGCTCCTGAAATAAAAGAAATGTTGAACATCACCCAAGCTCATATGACCTTTTATGCCAGGTGAGCTGAAAGGTGATAATACAACATTTTCTAACAAATTCAATATTGGACACACATATGATTGTCCAAGTACCATCAAGTAGGGACACACATATGATAGAGTCCTACTAAATGAGGACATGTTTAGTGGAAATTTGGAGAAATCTTGAATCTTTATTTTTATTTTCTTATAATAGTTTTTTTTAGTAATTCTGATCGGAGAAGTAGTGGATTACCACAGACAGCAAGTTGAGTCACAAGCTTGCATGACATTAATGCCAGATGAGCTGTTTAGTGGTATTTTCAGAAATCATGATTCTTCATTTATATTTGTTGCCAATTTGTTTTTTTCTGGTTATTTGAGGAAAGAAAAGTTAAGGTAGCATAATGATATCTTTTCCACCAATGACTAGATAATTTGACACTTTTGTGAATAATCAGACCATCACTACCAACAAGATTAGTGATTATCAGCATAATGTGATATATTGAAAATGTATTAGGACGGACAGATGAACAGATATAACTAATCTTTAAATCTCCTGAAATAAAAGAAATGCTGAACATCAGCCAAGCTCATATGACCTTTTATGCCAGGTGAGCTGAAAGGTGATAATACAACATTTTCTAACAAATTCAATATTGGACACACATATGATTGTCCAAGTACCATCAAGTGGGGACACACATATGATAGAGTCCTACTAAATGAGGACATGTTTAGTGGAAATTTGGAGAAATCTTAAATCTTTATTTTTATTTTCTTATAATAGTTTTTTTTAGTAATTCTGATCGGAGAAGTAGTGGATTACCACAGACACCAAGTTGAGTCTCAAGCTTGCATGACATTAATGCCAGATGAGCTGTTTAGTGGGAATTTGAGAAATCATGATTCTTCATTTATATTTGTTGACAATTTGTTTTATCTGGTTATTTGAGGAAAGAAAAGTGATGGTAGCATAATGATATCTTTTCCACCAATGACTGGATAATTTGACACTTTTGTGAATCATCACACCATCACTGCCAACAAGATTAGTGATTATCAGCATAATGTGATATATTGAAAATGTATTTGGACGGACAAATGAACAGACATAACTAATCTTTAAAGCTCCTGAAATAAAAGAAATGTTGAACATCAGCCAAGCTCATATGACCTTATATGCCAGGTGAGCTGACAGGTGATAACACAACATTTTCGAACAAATTCAATATGGGACACACATATGAATGACCAAGTACCATCAAGTGGGGACACACATGATAGAGTCCTACTAAATGAGGACATGTTTAGTGGAAATTTGGAGAAATCTTGAATCTTTATTTTTATTTTCTTATATAGTTTTGTTAGTAATTCTGATCGGAGAAGTAGTGGATTACCACAGACACCAAGTTGAGTCACAAGCTTGCATGACATTAATGCCAGATGAGCTGTTTAGTGGAAATTTTGAGAAATCATGATTCTTCATTTATATTTGTTGACAAATTGGTTTTTTTCTGGTTATTTGAGGAAAGAAAAGTGAAGGTAGCTTAATGATATCTTTTCCACCAATGACTGGATAATTTGACACTTTTGTGAATCATCAGACCATCACTACCAAGAAGATTAGTGATTATCAGCATAATGTGATATATTGAAAATGTATTTGGACGGACAAATGAACAGACATGACTAATCTTTAAAGCTCCTGAAATAAAAGAAACGTTGAACATCAGCCAAGTTCATATGACCTTTTATGCCAGGTGAGCTGAAAGGTGATAACACAATATTTTCTAAAAAAATTCAATATGGGACACACATATGATTGTCCAAGTACCATCAAGTGGGGACACACATGATAGAGTCCTACTAAATGAGGACATGTTTTGTGGAAATTTGGAGAAATTTTGTTTCTTATACCAGTTTTTTGGTAATTCTGAATCGGAGAAGTAATGGATTACCACAGACACCAAGTTGAGTCACAATCTTTCATGACATTAATGCCAGATGAGCTGTTTAGTGGAAATTTTGAGAAATCAGGATTCTTCATTTATATTTGTTGCAAATTTGTTTTTTTCTGTTTATTTGAGGAAAAAAAAGTTAAGGTAGCATATTGATATCTTTTCCCCCAATGACTGGATAATTTGACACTTTTGTGAATAATCAGACCATCACTACCAACAAGATTAGTGATTGACAGCATAATGTGATATATTGAAAATGTATTTGGACGGACAGATGAACAGTCATAACTAATCTTTAAATCTCCTGAAATAGAAGAAATGTTGAACATCAGCCAAGCTCATATGACCTTTTATGCCAGGTGAGCTGAAAGGTGATAACACAACATTTTCTAACAAATTCAATATTGGACACACATATGATTGTCCAAGTACCATCAAGTGGGGACACACATGATAGAGTCCTACTAAATGAGGACATGTTTAGTGGAAATTTGGAGAAATCTTGAATCTTTATTTTTATTTTCTTATAATAGTTCTTTAGTAAATCCGAATCGGAGAAGTAATGGATTACCACAGACGCCAAGTTGAGTCACAATCTTTCATGAAATTAATGCCAGATGAGCTGTTTAGTGGAAATTTTGAGAAATCATGATTCTTCATTTATATTTGTTGACAATTTGTTTTTTTCTGGTTATTTGAGGAAAGAAAAGTTAAGGTAGCATAATGACATCTTTTCCATAAATGACTGGAATATTTGACACTTTTGTGAATAATCAGACCATCACTACCAACAAGATTAGTGATTGACAGCATAATGTGATATATTGAAAATGTATTTGGACGGACAGATGAACAGTCATAACTAATCTTTAAAGCTCCTGAAATAAAAGAAATGTTGAACATCAGTCAAGCTCATATGACCTTTTATGCCAGGTGAGCTGAAAGGTGATAATACAACATTTTCTAACAAATTCAATATGGGACACACATATGATTGTCCAAGTACCATCAAGTGGGGACACACATATGATAGAGTCCTACTAAATGAGGACATGTTTAGTGGAAATTTGGAGAAATCTTGAATCTTTATTTTTATTTTCTTATACTAGTTTTTTTAGTAATTCTGATCGGAGAAGTAGTGGATTACCACAGACACCAAGTTGAGTCACAAACTTACATGACATAAATGCCAGATGAGCTGTTTAGTGGAAATTTTGAGAAATCATGATTCTTCATTAATATTTGTTGCCAATTTGTTCTTTCTGGTAATTTGAAGAAAGAAAAGTTAAGGTAGCATAATGATATCTTTTCCACCAATGACTGGATAATTTGACACTTTTGTGAATAATCAGACCATCACTACCAACAAGATTAGTGATTGACAGCATAATGTGATATATTGAAAATGTATTTGGACGGACAGATGAACAGTCATAACTAATCTTTAAAGCTCCTGAAATAAAAGAAATGTTGAACATAAGCCAAGCTCACATGACCTTTTATGCCAGGTGAGCTGAAAGGTGATAATACAACATTTTCTAACAAATTCAATATGGGACACACATATGATTGTCCAAGTACCATCAAGTGGAGCACACATGATAGAGTCCTACTAAATGAGGACATGTTTAGTGGAAATTTGGAGAAATCTTGAATCTTTATTTTTATTTTCTTATAATAGTGTTTTGGTAATTCTGAATCGGAGAAGTAATGGATTACCACAGACACCAAGTTGAGTCACAAGCTTACATGACATTAATGCCAGATGAGCTATTTAGCGGAAAGTTTTAGAAATCATGATTCTTCATTTATATTTGTTGCCAATTTGTTTTTTTTTGTTATTTGAGGAAAGAAAAGTTAAGGTAACATAATGATATCTTTTCCACCAATGACTGGATAATTTGACATTTTTGTGAATCATCAGACCATCACTGCCAACTAGATTAGTGATTAACAACATAATGTGATATATTGAAAATGTATTTGGACGGACAGATGAACAGACATAACTAATCTTTAAAGCTCCTGAAGTAAAGGAAATGTTGACCATCAGCCAAGCTCATATGACCTTTTATGCCAGGTGAGCTGAAAGGTGATAACCCAACATTTTCTAACAAATTCAATATGGGACACACATACGATTGTCCAAGTACCATCAAGTGGGGACACACATGATAGAGTTCTTCTAAATGAGGACATGTTTAGTGGAAATTTGGAGAAATCTTGAATCTTTATTTTTATTTTCTTATAATAGGTTTTTAGTAATTCTGATCGGAGAAGTAATGGATTACCACAGACACCAAGTTGAGTCACAAGCTCACATGACATTTAATGCCAGATAAGCTGTTTAGTGGAAACTTTGAGAAATCATGATTCTTCATTTATATTTGTTGCCAATTTGTTTTTTTCTGGTTATTTGAGGAAAGAAAAGTTAAGGTAGCATAATGATATCTTTTCCACCAATGACTGGATATTTGACACTTTTGTGAATAATCAGACCATCACTACCAACAAGATTAGTGATTGACAGCATAATGTGATATATTGAAAATGTATTTGGACGGACAGATGAACAGTCATAACTAATCTTTAAAGCTCCTGAAATAAAAGAAATGTTGGACATCAGCCAAGCTCATATGACCTTTTATGTCAGGTTAGCTGAAAGGTGATAATACAACATTTTCTTACAAATTCAATATTGGACACACATATGATTGTCCAAGTACCATCAAGTGGGGACACACATGATAGAGTCCTACTAAATGAGGCCATGTTTAATGGAAATTGGGAGAAATCTTGAATCTTTATTTTTATTTTCTTATAATAGTGTTTTGGTAATTCTGAATCGGAGAAGTAATGGATTACCACAGACACCAAGTTGAGTCACAACTTACATGACATTAATGCCAGATGAGCTATTTAGCGGAAAGTTTTAGAAATCATGATTCTTCATTTATATTTGTTGCCAATTTGTTTTTTCTGGTTATTTGAGGAAAGAAAAGTTAAGGTAGCATAATGATATCTTTTCCACCAATGACTGGATAATTTGACAATTTTGTGAATCATCAGACCATCACTGCCAACAAGATTAGTGATTAACAACATAATGTGATATATTGAAAATGTATTTGGACGGACAGATGAACAGTCATAACTAATCTTTAAAGCTCCTGAAATAAAAGAAATGTTGAACATAAGCCAAGCTCACATGACCTTTTATGCCAGGTGAGCTGAAAGGTGATAATACAACATTTTCTAACAAATTCAATATGGGACACACATATGATTGTCCAAGTACCATCAAGTGGAGCACACATGATAGAGTCCTACTAAATGAGGACATGTTTAGTGGAAATTGGGAGAAATCTTGAATCTTTATTTTTATTTTCTTATAATAGTGTTTTGGTAATTCTGAATCGGAGAAGTAATGGATTACCACAGACACCAAGTTGAGTCACAAGCTTACATGACATTAATGCCAGATGAGCTATTTAGCGGAAAGTTTTAGAAATCATGATTCTTCATTTATATTTGTTGCCAATTTGTTTTTTTTGGTTATTTGAGGAAAGAAAAGTTAAGGTAACATAATGATATCTTTTCCACCAATGACTGGATAATTTGACATTTTTGTGAATCATCAGACCATCACTGCCAACTAGATTAGTGATTAACAACATAATGTGATATATTGAAAATGTATTTGGACGGACAGATGAACAGACATAACTAATCTTTAAAGCTCCTGAAGTAAAGGAAATGTTGACCATCAGCCAAGCTCATATGACCTTTTATGCCAGGTGAGCTGAAAGGTGATAACCCAACATTTTCTAACAAATTCAATATGGGACACACATACGATTGTCCAAGTACCATCAAGTGGGGACACACATGATAGAGTTCTTCTAAATGAGGACATGTTTAGTGGAAATTTGGAGAAATCTTGAATCTTTATTTTTATTTTCTTATAATAGGTTTTTAGTAATTCTGATCGGAGAAGTAATGGATTACCACAGACACCAAGTTGAGTCACAAGCTCACATGACATTTAATGCCAGATAAGCTGTTTAGTGGAAACTTTGAGAAATCATGATTCTTCATTTATATTTGTTGCCAATTTGTTTTTTTCTGGTTATTTGAGGAAAGAAAAGTTAAGGTAGCATAATGATATCTTTTCCACCAATGACTGGATATTTGACACTTTTGTGAATAATCAGACCATCACTACCAACAAGATTAGTGATTGACAGCATAATGTGATATATTGAAAATGTATTTGGACGGACAGATGAACAGTCATAACTAATCTTTAAAGCTCCTGAAATAAAAGAAATGTTGGACATCAGCCAAGCTCATATGACCTTTTATGTCAGGTTAGCTGAAAGGTGATAATACAACATTTTCTTACAAATTCAATATTGGACACACATATGATTGTCCAAGTACCATCAAGTGGGGACACACATGATAGAGTCCTACTAAATGAGGCCATGTTTAATGGAAATTGGGAGAAATCTTGAATCTTTATTTTTATTTTCTTATAATAGTGTTTTGGTAATTCTGAATCGGAGAAGTAATGGATTACCACAGACACCAAGTTGAGTCACAACTTACATGACATTAATGCCAGATGAGCTATTTAGCGGAAAGTTTTAGAAATCATGATTCTTCATTTATATTTGTTGCCAATTTGTTTTTTCTGGTTATTTGAGGAAAGAAAAGTTAAGGTAGCATAATGATATCTTTTCCACCAATGACTGGATAATTTGACAATTTTGTGAATCATCAGACCATCACTGCCAACAAGATTAGTGATTAACAACATAATGTGATATATTGAAAATGTATTTGGACGGACAGATGAACAGTCATAACTAATCTTTAAAGCTCCTGAAATAAAAGAAATGTTGAACATAAGCCAAGCTCACATGACCTTTTATGCCAGGTGAGCTGAAAGGTGATAATACAACATTTTCTAACAAATTCAATATGGGACACACATATGATTGTCCAAGTACCATCAAGTGGGGACACACATGATAGAGTCCTACTAAATGAGGACATGTTTAGTGGAAATTGGGAGAAATCTTGAATCTTTATTTTTATTTTCTTATAATAGTGTTTTGGTAATTCTGAATCGGAGAAGTAATGGATTACCACAGACACCAAGTTGAGTCACAAGCTTACATGACATTAATGCCAGATGAGCTATTTAGCGGAAAGTTTTAGAAATCATGATTCTTCATTTATATTTGTTGCCAATTTGTTTTTTTTGGTTATTTGAGGAAAGAAAAGTTAAGGTAACATAATGATATCTTTTCCACCAATGACTGGATAAATTTGACATTTTTGTGAATCATCAGACCATCACTGCCAACTAGATTAGTGATTAACAACATAATGTGATATATTGAAAATGTATTTGGACGGACAGATGAACAGACATAACTAATCTTTAAAGCTCCTGAAGTAAAGGAAATGTTGACCATCAGCCAAGCTCATATGACCTTTTATGCCAGGTGAGCTGAAAGGTGATAACCCAACATTTTCTAACAAATTCAATATGGGACACACATACGATTGTCCAAGTACCATCAAGTGGGGACACACATGATAGAGTTCTTCTAAATGAGGACATGTTTAGTGGAAATTTGGAGAAATCTTGAATCTTTATTTTTATTTTCTTATAATAGGTTTTTAGTAATTCTGATCGGAGAAGTAATGGATTACCACAGACACCAAGTTGAGTCACAAGCTCACATGACATTTAATGCCAGATAAGCTGTTTAGTGGAAACTTTGAGAAATCATGATTCTTCATTTATATTTGTTGCCAATTTGTTTTTTTCTGGTTATTTGAGGAAAGAAAAGTTAAGGTAGCATAATGATATCTTTTCCACCAATGACTGGATATTTGACACTTTTGTGAATAATCAGACCATCACTACCAACAAGATTAGTGATTGACAGCATAATGTGATATATTGAAAATGTATTTGGACGGACAGATGAACAGTCATAACTAATCTTTAAAGCTCCTGAAATAAAAGAAATGTTGGACATCAGCCAAGCTCATATGACCTTTTATGTCAGGTTAGCTGAAAGGTGATAATACAACATTTTCTTACAAATTCAATATTGGACACACATATGATTGTCCAAGTACCATCAAGTGGGGACACACATGATAGAGTCCTACTAAATGAGGCCATGTTTAATGGAAATTGGGAGAAATCTTGAATCTTTATTTTTATTTTCTTATAATAGTGTTTTGGTAATTCTGAATCGGAGAAGTAATGGATTACCACAGACACCAAGTTGAGTCACAACTTACATGACATTAATGCCAGATGAGCTATTTAGCGGAAAGTTTTAGAAATCATGATTCTTCATTTATATTTGTTGCCAATTTGTTTTTTCTGGTTATTTGAGGAAAGAAAAGTTAAGGTAGCATAATGATATCTTTTCCACCAATGACTGGATAATTTGACAATTTTGTGAATCATCAGACCATCACTGCCAACAAGATTAGTGATTAACAACATAATGTGATATATTGAAAATTTATTTGGACGGACAGATGAACAGACATAACTAATCTTTAAAGCTCCTGAAGTAAAGGAAATGTTGACCATCAGCCAAGCTCATATGACCTTTTATGCCAGGTGAGCTGAAAGGTGATAATACAACATTTTCTAACAAATTCAATATGGGACACACATACGATTGTCCAAGTACCATCAAGTGGGGACACACATGATAGAGTTCTTCTAAATGAGGACATGTTTAGTGGAAATTTGGAGAAATCTTGAATCTTTATTTTTATTTTCTTATAATAGGTTTTTAGTAATTCTGATCGGAGAAGTAATGGATTACCACAGACACCAAGTTGAGTCACAAGCTCACATGACATTTAATGCCAGATAAGCTGTTTAGTGGAAACTTTGAGAAATCATGATTCTTCATTTATATTTGTTGCCAATTTGTTTTTTTCTGGTTATTTGAGGAAAGAAAAGTTAAGGTAGCATAATGATATCTTTTCCACCAATGACTGGATAATTTGACATTTTTGTGAATCATCAGACCATCACTGCCAACTAGATTAGTGATTAACAACATAATGTGATATATTGAAAATGTATTTGGACGGACAGATGAACAGACATAACTAATCTTTGAAGCTCCTGAAGTAAAGGAAATGTTGACCATCAGCCAAGCTCATATGACCTTTTATGCCAGGTGAGCTGAAAGGTGATAACCCAACATTTTCTAACAAATTCAATATGGGACACACATACGATTGTCCAAGTACCATCAAGTGGGGACACACATGATAGAGTTCTTCTAAATGAGGACATGTTTAGTGGAAATTTGGAGAAATCTTGAATCTTTATTTTTATTTTCTTATAATAGGTTTTTAGTAATTCTGATCGGAGAAGTAATGGATTACCACAGACACCAAGTTGAGTCACAAGCTCACATGACATTTAATGCCAGATAAGCTGTTTAGTGGAAACTTTGAGAAATCATGATTCTTCATTTATATTTGTTGCCAATTTGTTTTTTTCTGGTTATTTGAGGAAAGAAAAGTTAAGGTAGCATAATGATATCTTTTCCACCAATGACTGGATAATTTGACACTTTTGTGAATAATCAGACCATCACTACCAACAAGATTAGTGATTGACAGCATAATGTGATATATTGAAAATGTATTTGGACGGACAGATGAACAGTCATAACTAATCGTTAAAGCTCCTGAAATAAAAGAAATGTTGGACATCAGCCAAGCTCATATGACCTTTTATGCCAGGTTAGCTGAAAGGTGATAATACAACATTTTCTAACAAATTCAATATTGGACACACATATGATTGTCCAAGTACCATCAAGTGGGGACACACATATGATAGAGTCCTACTAAATGAGGACATGTTTAGTGGAAATTTGGAGAAATCTTGAATCTTTATTTTTATTTTCTTATAATAGTTTTTTGGTAATTCTGATCGGAGAAGTAATGGATTACCACAGACACCAAGTTGAGTCACAAGCTCACACGACATTTAATGCCAGATAAGCTCTTTAGGGGAAATTTTGAGAAATCATGTTTCTTCATTTATATTTGTTGCAAATATGTTTTTTTCTGGTTATTTAAGGAAAGAAAAGTTAAGGTAGCATAATGATATCTTTTCCACCAATGACTGGATAATTTGACATTTTTGTGAATCATCACACCATCACTACCAACAAGATTAGTGATTATCAGCATAATGTGATATATTGAAAATGTATTTGGACGGAGAGATGAACAGACAGAACTAATCTTTAAAGCTCCTGAAATAAAAGAAATGTTGAACATCAGCCAAGCTCATATGACCTTTTATGCCAGGTGAGCTGAAAGGTGATAATACAACATTTTCTAACAAATTCAATATGGTACACACATATGATTGTCCAAGTACCATCAAGTGGGGATACACCTGATAGAGTCCTACTAAATGAGGACATGTTTAGTGGAAATTTGGAGAGATCTTGAATCTTTATTTTTATTTTCTTTTAATAGTTTTTTTGTAATTCTGATCGGAGAAGTAACGGATTACCACAGACACCAAGTTGAGTCACAATCTTTCATGACATTAATGCCAGATGAGCTGTTTTGTGGAAATTTTGAGAAATCATGATTCTTCATTTATATTTGTTGCCAATTTGTTTTTTCCTGGTTATTTGAGGAAAGAAAAGTTAAGGTAGCATAATCACATCTTTTCCACCAATGATTGGATAATTTGACACTTTGGTGAATCATCAGACCATCACTACCAACAGGATTAGTGATTAACAGCAAAATGTGATATATTGAAAATGTATTTGGACGGACAGATGAACAGTCATAACTAATCTTTAAAGCTCCTGAAATAAAAGAAATGTTGAACATCACCCAAGCTCATATGACCTTTTATGCCAGGTGAGCTGAAAGGTGATAATACAACATTTTCTAACAAATTCAATATTGGACACACATATGATTGTCCAAGTACCATCAAGTAGGGACACACATATGATAGAGTCCTACTAAATGAGGACATGTTTAGTGGAAATTTGGAGAAATCTTGAATCTTTATTTTTATTTTCTTATAATAGTTTTTTTAATAATTCTGATCGGAGAAGTAGTGGATTACCACAGACACCAAGTTGAGTCACAAGCTCACATGACATTTAATGCCAGATAAGCTGTTTAGGGGAAATTTTGAGAAATTATGATTTCTTCATTTATATTTGTTGCAAATATGTTTTTTTTCTGGTTATTTAAGGAAAGAAAAGTTAAGGTAGCATAATGATATCTTTTCCACCAATGACTGGATAATTTGACATTTTTGTGAATCATCAGACCATCACTACCAACAAGATTAGTGATTATCAGCATAATGTGATAAATTGAAAATGTATTTGGACGGAGAGATGAACAGACATAACTAATCTTTAAAGCTCCTGAAATAAAAGAAATGTTGAACATCAGCCAAGCTCATATGACCTTTTATGCCAGGTGAGCTGAAAGGTGATAATACAACATTTTCTAACAAATTCAATATGGTACACACATATGATTGTCCAAGTACCATCAAGTGGGGATACACCTGATAGAGTCCTACTAAATGAGGACATGTTTAGTGGAAATTTGGAGAGATCTTGAATCTTTATTTTTATTTTCTTTTAATAGTTTTTTGGTAATTCTGATCGGAGAAGTAATGGATTACCACAGACACCAAGTTGAGTCACAATCTTTCATGACATTAATGCCAGATGAGCTGTTTTGTGGAAATTTTGAGAAATCATGATTCTTCATTTATATTTGTTGCCAATTTGTTTTTTTCTGGTTATTTGAGGAAAGAAAAGTTAAGGTAGCATAATGATATCTTTTCCACCAATGACTGGATAATTTGACACTTTTGTGAATCATCAGACCATCACTGCCAACTAGATTAGTGATTAACAACATAATGTGATATATTGAAAATGTATTTGGACGGACAGATGAACAGACATAACTAATCTTTAAAGCTCCTGAAGTAAAGGAAATGTTGACCATCAGCCAAGCTCATATGACCTTTTATGCCAGGTGAGCTGAAAGGTGATAATACAACATTTTCTAACAAATTCAATATTGGACACACATATGATTGTCCAAGTACCATCAAGTAGGGACACACATATGATAGAGTCCTACTAAATGAGGACATGTTTAGTGGAAATTTGGAGAAATCTTGAATCTTTATTTTTATTTTCTTATAATAGTTTTTTTAGTAATTCTGATCGGAGAAGTAGTGGATTACCACAGACACCAAGTTGAGTCACAAGCTCACATGACATTTAATGCCAGATAAGCTGTTTAGGGGAAATTTTGAGAAATCATGATTCTTCATTTATATTTGTTGCAAATATGTTTTTTTCTGGTTATTTAAGGAAAGAAAAGTTAAGGTAGCATAATGATATCTTTTCCACCAATGACTGGATAATTTAACATTTTTGTGAATCATCAGACCATCACTACCAACAAGATTAGTGATTATCAGCATAATGTGATAAATTGAAAATGTATTTGGACGGAGAGATGAACAGACATAACTAATCTTTAAAGCTCCTGAAATAAAAGAAATGTTGAACATCAGCCAAGCTCATATGACCTTTTATGCCAGGTGAGCTGAAAGGTGATAATACAACATTTTCTAACAAATTCGATATGGTACACACATATGATTGTCCAAGTACCATCAAGTGGGGATACACCTGATAGAGTCCTACTAAATGAGGACATGTTTAGTGGAAATTTGGAGAAATCTTGTATCTTTATTTTTTTTTTTCTTATAATAGTTTTTTGGTAATTCTGAATCGGAGAAGTAATGGATTACCACAGACACCAAGTTGAGTCACAAGCATACATGACATTAATGGCAGATGAGCTGTTTAGTGGAAATTTTGAGAAATCATGATTCTTCATTTATATTTGTTGACAATTTGTTTTTTTCTGGTAATTTGAGGAAAGAAAAGTTAAGGTAGCATAATGATATCTTTTCCACCAATGACTGGATAATTTGACATTTTTGTGAATCATCAGACCATCACTACCAACAAGATTAGTGATTAACAGCATAATGTGATATATTGAAAATGTATTTGGACGGACAGATGAACAGACATAACTAATCTTTAAAGCTCCTGAAATAAAAGAAATGTTGAACATCAGCCAAGCTCATATGACCTTTTATGCCAGGTGAGCTGAAAGGTGATAACACAACATTATCTAACAAATTCAATATGTGACACACATATGATTGTCCAAGTACTATCAAGTGGGGACACACATATGATAGAGTCATACTAAATGATGACACATGTTTAGTGGAAATTGGGAGAAATCTTGAATCTTTATTTTTATTTTCTTATAATAGTTTTTTGGTATTTCTGATCGGAGAAGTAATGGATTACCACAGACACCAAGTTGAGTCACAAGCTTACATGACCTTTAATGCCAGGTGATCTGTTTAGGGGAAGTTTTCAGAAATCATAATTCTTCATTTATATTTGTTGCCAATATGGTTTTTTTTCCTGGTTATTTGACAAGAAAAGTTAAGGTATAATGCTGATATCTTTTTCTCCAATGACTGGAGAATTTGAGTTTTGTGAATCATCAGACCATCACTACCAACAAGATCTGTGATTGACAGCATAAAGTGATACATTGAAAATGTATTGGGACATACCAATAAATCTTTAAAGCCCCTGAAATGAAATTATTTAAATGTTGAACATCAGCACAAGCTCATTTGACCTGTTATGCCAGGTGAGCTGTAAAAGTGATAACTTAACATTTTGTAACAAAATCAATAAGGGACACGTGCACACATATGATTGACCAAGTACCATCAAGTGGGGACACACATGATAGAGTCCTACTAAATGAGAACATTTTTAGTGGGAATGTGGAGAAATTGTCTATATTTGTTGATATTATTTTTTGGAAATTCTGAATAAGAGAAGTAATGGCATGCTCATGTGCATGGTATGATGATGAAATCTTTGTCACCCATGACTGGAGAATTTGAGACCTTTATCAATCATCAGTTTACCATTAATTACCAACAGAAATTGTGATTGATGTCATAAAGTTATATTGAAAATATATTGTAAAAATATTGTAAAGTACAGATGTACAGACATTATTAGCAAAAAAAGATTAATAAAACTTGAAGCCCCTTATCCTAAAAGTTGGGATCATGAAATTAATGTTGAACATCAGATATTTTTATCAATGAAGAACTCCCAGTTGTCTAGAATTCTTACCTGGCAACTTCATAAACATGATGAAAAGGCATTTCAATTTAAGGAAAAAAAATAACTCTATACATGAACATGTATCTGAGAAAAATCACCAGAGTGGAACTGAACAATACTACATCTGTAACTCATTATAGCTATCTCTAATACCTAAACCAGCCCATTATTTGAATATATATATAGAAAGAAATTCTGGAAATGTCTTATTTTCATAACATTAGGTTAAAAATCCATAGTTTTAACAAAAACAGCAGAATAGAATGAAACATAATTACTTGATCTGTTAAACATCTCATAGTAGACTGATATATAACAAATATCAGCTGAATATCTGAAGGCATTTTAAAAGAAGTCCGTATAACTGTTAATTTCAGGAAATTTTTCAAATTCCAAAGCCAATATAATTTCATCATAATTAGCAGAGCAGAGCAGAGCAAAGCAAAAAGTAAAATCGGTCTGTTACTAATCATTAACCTTTTGCTGTTCAATGGACCCTTATGGTAATGCAACCAGAGTATAAATCTAAATAACCAAAACACAAATTTCACAATATACAATGTCACGAATGTAAAAAATTTCAAAATATACAATGTACCAGGGTTTGGTTGTTTAAGACTTTGAAATAAAGGATAAAGAAAGCAAGCAAGCCCTCCCCATGACAAGTTGACATTTTGATATAGGAACAACAGAGTCAGCGCAGGGCCACTAAGCTCAACTGCCCACTTTGCACCAGCCAATATAAATGAATGCCTAGGGTGGGAATCGAACCCACGTACACCAACTCTGTTGTCCTATACATTTACATGACCACAAAATGGCTTCAAGAGCAAAACAATAAACCAACAAATATTTTTTTTAAAACATAAAATTTATGTTTTAAGGGAGCTACCATTTGATTTTTATGGGGGGGCTAGGATGAAAAATTTTGTCCTGCATTTTTTTTTAGCTGTAATCTCTGTCCTGCCTTTTTATTTTTCACTCTTATCGGTCCTGCCTTTTTTTTTTTTTAGTTTATCCTGACTTTTTTTTACCTAAATTGTCGTCCTGACTTTTTTTTTTTGCAAGTGTCACATCCTGCCTTTTTTTTACTCAAAACTCCTGTCCTGCCTATTTTTTTTAAAATTTCATCCTAGCCCCCCCATAAAAATCAAATGGTAGCTCCCTAAGCTTAATGGCATGTATATCAGTCAGGGTACCTTCTTGTACAAGTATTTTTTATTTACTTGAAGAAGTAAATTATATACTTATATAAGTTACATAAACAAGTGTATTCTATTGACTTGTATAGGTAAACAAAAATCAACTGAAAATAGGCTTAGTTATGTTCCTTAGATTTCAATGTTTTTTAACTTACAAATGTATACAAGTAAAAATGTCATCCTATCTTTTCTTGAACTCTGAGGACTTTTTTGTGCCTTTATAGACTTTTTTAATTTTCTGTCCTTTGCAGATGTCTAAAAATATATAAAAAAGAAGATGTGGTATGATTACCAATGAAACAACTATCCACAAAAGACCAAAATGACACAGACATTAACAACTAGTATAGGTCACCATACGGCCTTCAACAATGAGCAAAGCCCATACCGCATAGTCAGTTATAAAAGGCCCCGATAAGACAATGTAAAACAATTCAAACGAGAAAACTAAATCTATGTAAAAAAATGAATGAAAAACAAATATGCAACACATAAACAAACGACAACCACTGAATTACAGGCTCCTGATCATGACTTGGGACAGGCACATACATAAATAATGTGGCAGGGTTAAACATGTTAGTGGGATCCCAACCCTCCCCCTAACCTAATGATGTCCATTTTCACTGAACTAGTACACACTTTTATTTAGGGGCCAGCTGAGGACCACCTCCGAGTGCCAGATTTTGTCCCTGCGTTAAAGACCCTTTGGTGGCCTTCGGCTGTTGACTGAGCACTCTTTGGTCAGGTTGTTGTATCTTTGATCTATTCCCCATTTCCATTCGCAATTTTATTGAAATAAGGCGTAATTATGTAGGTCAAGGATCTATAATGTTCTAGTAACCAGTCTTCATGCGTAACCACAAGTCCTTCGGCATAGGATTATAACAAAAAATTATCTTCTGGCTTATGAACTCAAATGTTAAGGATGAAGGCTGAGTAACTACAAAATGTATTATCATGATTATTAAGCTTGTTGTTTGGTGTGAACCAAGGCTCCATGTTGAAGGCCGTACCTTGACCTATAATGGTTTACTTTTTTAAATTATTATGTGGAAGGAGAGTTGTCTCATTGGCACTCATACCACATCTTCCTATATCTATTAAATCAATTTCAGAAAATTACAGTTGAACAGTTTTATAAATTTGGCTTCAAATGTACAAGTTTAATTTTGAACACATGCTTCATCATGTTCATTGTATTTTCACATTTCTTGATCGTTGTGAGAAAAATATTTCTCCTTACTAGTGAAAAATCTTTTCTCGGCAAATCATTGGTCGAAATTTAATTGTGACGTTAACTTTTCTTGGTTTGTTTTGAATTTTCTTATTGTGACTTCATGAAACTAGAGGCTCTCAAGAGCCCGTGTCGCTCACCTTGGTTTATGTGCATATTAAACAAAGGAAACAGATGGATTCATCAAAAAATTGTGTATTGGTGATGGTGATGTGTTTGAAGATCAAACTTTACTGATCATTCTTGTTACTTACAATTTTCTTTATCTGTAATGAACTTGGCCCTTTAGTTACAGAGGAAAACACTTCGTAAAAACTTACCAAAATTTACCAAATTAATGAAAATTGTTAAAAAATGACTATAAAGGGCAACAACTCCTTAAGGGGTCAACTGACCATTTTGGTAATGTTGACTTATTCGTAGATCTTAATTTGCTGAACATTATTGCTGTTTACAATTTGTCTCCATCTATAATAGTATTCAAGATAATAACCAAAAACGGCTAAATTTCTTTAAAAATTACAAATTGGGGGGGGGGGGGGGGGCAGCAACCCAACAACCCATTGTCTGATTCATCTGAAATTTTCAGGGCAGATAGATCTTGACCTAATAAACAATTTAACCCCAGTCAGATTTGCTCTAAATGCTTTGGTTTCAGAGTTATAAGCCAAAATATACATTTTACCCCTATGTTCTATTTTTAGCCATGCCGGCCATCTTGATTATTTTGACAGGTGACCGGACACAATTTTTAAAGTAGATACTCCAATGATGATTGTGGCCAAGTTTGGTTAAATTTGGCCCAGTAGTTTCAGAGAAGAAAATTTTTGTAAAAGTTAACGACAACGACACCGGACGACGCCGGACGCCAAGTGATGGGAAAAGCTCACTTGGCCCTTTGGGCCAGGTGAGCTAAAAAGGCGACCGTGCATGATGACATCAAATAAAAAGTACACAACTTTCTTCAAATCTTTGAAAAGAAAGGATAAAAATCATTAGAGAAACAGATTCCACCACTATAACTAGTGTATTACGATACTTCTCCACTCTTAACTGTTAAACTTGAATTATTTAAAAAGCTTGGCAAGCCTCGTGCTTTAAATATTAAAATTTAACTGTCTCGATTGGAGAAATATCATAACACTTGTTGCAGTTGTAGAATCTATATTTCTACCATTCACATTTAAATCTTTTGACAATTCAATTCTCATTCCCAATATCATGAATATTCACTTAAATACTCATGATCATAAATATTTAACGGGTACCTACATGTATAGCTACTAATTCTCATTAATCTCTAATGGGTACTAATCATTAAATGGATACGTACTATATATAGTTAGTTCTCATTAATCATGTTAATCCATAATGCTTACCAACTAATTCTCATTAATCCCTAATCATGCTAATCGTGCTAATGGATACCTACTATCCTAAATATAAACTCTTATTCCATATCGATAAAATTTTAGTAAGTTTTTCTATATGAATGGGATTTTGAATAAATAAGCATATTCACCTTACAAAACGTCAGGTGCTTTTACGTGCATAATTTTGTTAAAAAAAACATTCTATGTACAATTGGTTTTGGTAAATACTTGCCAATACATGTATACATTTCTCCCAGAAAATGAAATAAAACAATTACTGTTTTTTGTTTCGGTAAATATGTGGTTTAATTGACTTTTGAAAAACTGATAACCATAAAAAATCAATTTTACATGACATACAATGTACCTGTCAAGCCAGTTTTACATCATTTCCCTTTAACATGTTTAAGCAGTTACCAACTTAACTTTTTTCATTTTTTTGTTGATTTTTATCAAACATGTCAACAGAAACCATATTTCTTAGCATGCTTAGTTTAAGATTATCAGTTCCTCCGCAGATGGGTCGGTCAATTTAATTTAATTATCATCGTTATAAGTAAATTTTTATTCTGTACGGAGATTGTAAGTACCGGTAAATATCATCTACATCATATAGACCACCACACCCAGTGCATTGCCTTTGATTTTATAAAGGGAACTACAGGGTGCTTAGTCATGTTAGTGGGCAAGCAAGCCAATATTCTGAGTACTTTTAACTATTTTTTTAAAATTTATATCCAGGGACTCCTATACATTTTTAGATGAAAATTTAATGTTGGAGCAACTTTCACCATGGAAAAACTTGTATTTACGCTGTTGCATGATCGAAAATATTTCATTCCCTCATTTCTATGTAAGGAATGCTGAACAGGCTGATACACATTGCTTATTATACATGTCATATATATATTTCATTATATAATAACAACTAATTTCCTTAATTGTCATTTTTATCAATTTATCAAGTTGCAGTTAATATTCATGTTTTGTGAGTGATGATGTATTTATTTTTAAACTTGAAGAGTGATCAAATATTACATGTATCAATAATTGCTGTACTAATATGCTTTTTGGTATATATAAAATTATGTTCAGTTTAACGTCTTATTTTGTACTCTTTTAAAAAAGGGAGATGCTGATTGCGCAAGTCAATCATATGTTCCACTTGTAATACTTTTTTCTCTGTCATTCTGTTAAAATATTGGATTTAACCTTTATCTTTTTTATTTAAAATTTTCATTAGCATTTGCAGACATTACCTAATAATCATGATAATGCAATCAATTGTTAGAGTGATTAGTAATTTTTAGCCGGATATATCCCTTAGGGCTTTAAATTTGTAATCAGGAAGACCCTTTGGATTGTAATACAAAAAGCTTAAGGGTTAATTGATTATAGGTTGCTAACCAAGAAAATGGGGGTCGCTAGAGAAACAAAAACATTTTTTCTACAAATGAACAACAGCAGTTTTTTTTTACATTGTTTGAGGATGGCGGAAGATAATTTAATGATGGCGGTGATCTTTGGACGGTGGCAGATGATAATTTAACAATGGTGGTGCCCCATCTTAAAACAGGTCATGGAGATCCCCTATATTTATACAGATATAAGATGTGGTTTGAGTGCAAATGAGACAACTCTCCAAGTCACAATTTGTTAAAGAAAAACCATGGTAGGTCAAAGTCTTCAATGTGGGTCTCATTGGGGTCGAAGCATGACACGGGATTGCTGATTTTTTGTAAGCGTGACACGTGAAAGTCGAATTATTGTGCCGTTTAAACTGGAAATGGAGTCTAGCGGGACCCGGGGAAATGACAAACAAGAGTGCACACGCTGAAATGTCTCGCCTTCTATACTAATCATTGATATTATGTTGATAGTCCTAAGTATTAAGTTAAGCTTTATAACAACTGTCACATAAACTTAACATTAACCAAGATAACTATTTAAACAAAGACCAATGAACCTTGAAAATGAGGTCAAGGTCAGATGAACCATGCCAGACAGACATGTACAGCTCGCAATGCTTCTATACAACATATATAGTTGACTTGTTACTTATAGTTTAAGAAAAATAGACCAAAACACAAAAACTTAACACAGTGCAATGAACCGTGAAAATGAGGTCACGGTCAAATAAAACCTGCACGACTGACATAAAGATCATAAAATATTTCAATACACCAAATATAGTTGACCTATAGCATATAGTATTAGATAAAAAGACCAAAACTCAAAAACTTAACATTGACTACTGAACCATGAAAATGAGGTCAAGGTCACATGACATCTGCCCGCTAGACATGTACACCTTACAATCATTCCATACAACAAATATAGTAGACCTATTGCATATAGTATGAGAAAAACAGACCAAAACACAAAAATTTAACTATAACCACTGAACCATGAAAATGAGGTCAAGGTCAGATGACACCTGCCAGTTGGACATGTACACCTTACAGTCCTTCCATACACTGAATATACTAGCCCTATTGCTTATAGTATCTGAGATATGGACTTGATCACCAAAACTTAACCTTGTTCACTGATCCATGAAATGAGGTCGAGGTCAAGTGAAAACTGTCTGACAGACATGAGGACCTTGCAAGGTACGCACATATAAAATATAGTTATCCTATTACTTATAATAAGAGAGAATTCAACTTTACAAAAAATTTGAACTTTTTTTTCAAGTGGTCACTGAACCATGAAAATGAGGTCAACATGGTCAAGGACATTGAAAATGTGACTGACGGAAACTTCGTAACATGAGGCATCTACAAAATGTATATACAAAGTATGAAGCATCCATGTCTTCCACCTTCTAAAATATAAAGCTTTTAAGAAGTTAGCTAATACCGCTGCCGCCGGATCACTATCCCTATGTCGAGCTTTCTGCAACAAAAGTTGCAGGCTCGACAAAAATGAGAATTGCTTAAGTACATAGTGTATGCAGGATACGGGAATCTGTCAAAACAGTAAGCGGGATCCAGGATCAGAACCCCCCAATGAGACCCAAAAGGACTACTAATAAACTAAGTTTTCCTCACCACTATTTTCATGCAGACAGGTCGCCATTACATGTATGGTTCAGTCAAGTGATATGTATAAGATGGTGCAAATGCGAACTGGGTGTGACTTGTCTAAGGTTTGCTTGTTTCAAACATGGAAGCCGTTACACAAACTATGTCCGGTTGAAATAGTTAAACTGAGGACAATTATTTAAATTATTGTTTTTATAAGAAATTTGTCTCTGATGGAAGAGGATCCCCAAAAAAAAATCTATTAACCGTACAGCACTTTGAAAAGCAAAGGGTACCATAATTTCCCAGAGTATTTTAAAATTGAATAATATCCCAAGGACACTTATTTGTCCTGAAAACATGATTTTAACATGAGGGCTTAGAAATTATTTGCAAATGGCTAATGAGCTGCAACGCAAATTTTTACCCCGGCATCAACTTGTATATATACATAATATATTTTCCGCAAAGCCAACATTTACGATCTTTTGTTCCTAATTGTCAAGGTCCTTGGTCACTTCCCCTCCACACCAGGGTTTCCCCTTGGTCAATTACTTTTTTCGCCACCTCTTTCGCCAAAACAAAAACAATATAATTTTCGCCACTTTATTATTTTTTTCGCCAAGTAACACAGATATATTTTTCTTTTAAAAATTTCCTTTTTTACCTACCCCCCCCCCCCCTAAATAAGAAGTGGTTTTTACAACAAAACAAAACATTTTATCACTTGAAATTGACCCAATTTATATGCTTGAAACACGTTGGTCACTGAAACGACTTTAAAGTACCCACTCAAATCAATTATCTATATGAAATTTAAATGATAAAGTTTTAAATCAGAGACCTTTCTTGCTTTTGAACATTTTTCGTCATAACAACAGTTTTCTTTTCTGGACTATCACTAAAAGAAGGAGAGGAAGCGTAAACATTTTGTTTCAAACACGTGCGTCGCAAAGTGGTTAATAAATCTCTTTTGTGACATTGACAGAAGCCATTTAACCATATCATTTTGTCATATCATACAATCAACACTTGGTTATTATTTAGTCCTTTGATGTCTATAGCTATAAAATGCAATCAGCTGATTATTGATTTTCTGTCAAAATCTTAACGAGTTCAAGGTGAATTCCGAGTATTATCTGATCGGTAAAATCAGAGAAACCCGAAAAAAGTAAATAAACAAGATGGTTGAAAATAAATCGTTATATATATTTCTTTCGCCAATGACGAATTTTAATCGCCACAATCATTATTTTTTCGCAAATTGCGAAAATGGCGACCACCAGCGGAAACCCTGCTTCACACTATATAAAATCACTGTAGATAAATCTACTGATAGTTCTGATTTACCATGTTATATAAAAGTATTAAAGATTAGAATTATTACGTTAAATGGAAACTGACGGTATGAATCTGTTCCTGGACCTGTTTCTCCATATGAGGCATTTTACTTAACGTGTAAATCGTCGAAAAGAAAAGACATCATAGATGGATAATCAGGGGCAGATTAAGGCGAGGGGCTTTGCGGGCAGGGGCTTGGCAGGCGTGCGCCCCCTATAAAATTTGCAAAGCATTGGTTGTCCTCAGCTCAATAGAGTATCTGAACAGATGACGAAAAATTAATGTCGTCGCATTACATCTGTTAACATTCAAAGAATTATATAAAACAGTAAGTTTAACAGAATCAACATGATTACTAACAAAACTGACCTATGATTTATTTATAAGTTCTATAATATATTATACTTCAA
>NW_027269119.1:0-39830 GCF_963676685.1 Mytilus edulis
AAACTGGGCTAACATTACTATTACATGTATTACCTGGTACACTCCACAATGATCTCCTGCAAAGTGACCATATGCCTCCTTATAGGAGTAAATTTCTTCTGTACTCTACAATAAGCAAATGCGTAAGGTTATAAATAAGAAAATATAGTGTGAACAACCAAAATGAAATATGACTGCAATCAAACAAATCAGCAAGCTCATCAAAGATACCAGAATTTCAATTTTGTACATTAGAGTCGCGTAACGCCCCACAAGACTCATATGGAACAAATAAAGTTTAAAAGATCCTTTAAAGCCAGATATGTTTTCATACATATTTAAGGAATGACTGTAATATTTTTTCTGTCTATGAAGAAATAACATAAAAAATGTGGTGCACACTGAATAACGCGCGTAGCGGGTTATTTAACAGTGTGCACCACATTTTTATGTTATTTTGAATAGACAGAAAAAATATTACAGTCATTTCTTATAATTTAATTCTAAATTCCATTTTAAACCGTAGACCACCATGCAAAAACGTTGATGACGTCACGGTCACATGACTAAATTATGTCTATCGCTCATAACAAAATAACGTCAGCCAATCAGAGGACGCGTTACATCCAAAATTAAATTATTTGCTTATATTTGGTGTATGTATTGGTTTATGTCATTTATTAGAAAATGTAAGCCTTTATAACCGTGTAACTTATATTTTATAAACAAATAAATGAGTTTTTTTGTGTTAATATTTACTGTAATCAGAACAATGCCTTTCAAACTCATTTGCCATATAATTGGTTAAATGATCCATTTCTCGTCTGTTGGAGAGAGTTTACTCAAAAACCCCTATTTAAGGAGGTAGGACCTAGGTTAGGAAAAGAACTCTTAAAATCCTCAGTACGTTTGTGTCAGCCATTTTCATAAATATGTTTCTAAGCTTCTTGGATATATAGATTATTTCCAATCTGTTTCAGGTAAATGCTTAAAATTCATTGACGAAACTTGACTTTTACAAACGCATCACTGATTTAAAGAGTTATTTCCTTAACCTAGGTCTACCTATTTAAACAATCTAGATAACAAAATATGTTAGTAGTTTGCATCGATTGCTGATTAATGATTTTTTACTGAAACCTTATTTACTTGAGCGTTTATACTTATTTTATTGTCTGTTAAACCAATCCATTTGATACAATAAAATTAAAACGCAGATATTTTCAGGATATTTATTTTGACTGCATATTGATAAATCTTGTTGAAAAAAAAATTATGTACATGCACAATCTTAAGCTATTCTCATATAATTATTTCAAAGTTTTACTCAGATTCCTTTACATGATTTTTTGAAATCTACATGCTTTTCTATTGATTAATTATATATGGTAAACAGCATAAATGAAACATACATTAAAGTTTATACATCAAAACACAATTCACAGGAGTAAAAGTAAAAACAATTACATAAACACATACTAAGGATCTTCTTACCCCTTGGCCTTGCGGTCATAAAACTTTTGAGCATGATTTTTGTCCTCAGACTCAAGAATCAACCAATCAAATTACTGGATTTCACATTTTGAGCATGATTTTTGTGCTCCGAGCACTGAGCAAAGCTTTATGCTTTCAAGGCCAGGAGTAGATTACCTTAGCCGTATTTGGCACAACTTTTTGGAATTTTGGGTCCTCAATGCTCTTCAACTTTGTCTTTGTTTGGCTTTTTAACTGTTTTGATCTGAGCGTCACTGATGAGTTTTATGTAGACGAAACTCGCGTCTGGCGTATTCAATTATAATCCTGGTACCTTTGATAACTATATATTTTTAACGAGACTCCAACAACGGTTAATTTCAGTCGCCTTAATCTTGTATAATATCATAGTTTACATACTTCTATCAAATTTTGCACATTTCCAGCAGGATCTAGACCAATTGTTATCTGGTACTTCAAAATCTATGATGGAGGAAAAAATCCGAGCCACCATTTAAAGGCGTGAAATATATATTTACCTTTAACATAGAAAGGCGACTCCGTCTACTACAATAACTATTATTGGTACTGTTATTCAACTTGACGTCACCTGACTTGATTTTCCACCAAGAACCTTTAAGCTGTGCTTCTTGTTTCATTTTTCTATAAATTTGAAAGATACAATCGTTTGATGTGTTTGAGGTTTTGATTTAACCGTTTGCTTATGGACCTTTCTGTTAATTAATTTCCTTAGAACTCAGTATTTTTGTCCATCAAACAAATGGATAACAATTGTCATATTCCTGACATGGTACAGGATAGAAGTATATTGCTATATTTTAAGGTAACACTGATCTTAATCTGTTGAGAACAGTTCCATGCAAGTCTTTTTAAATATATCGCTTTGAGGCGTTCTTGGTGACGGTAAATCCACAAAAGAGCTTTGGACGCATTAATTTTATAACGTGCTGTTTTCATTTTGTTTTACAGCACTTGGTCGATACCTCTACTGGTGGAATATCAGTCTCGAGGGTATCATCAGCCAAGTACTGACATGATTTCTAATAAATCTTTCTAAAATTGTCAGTTACTAAATTATTAGAAACTAAGGTTTCAACTCTTTCAGGTAAAGTTGGTATAAGAGAGATTTGGCTATTTTAAAGACCTATTTTGTTATATAGCTCTTCAAATTTGAAGCGCTTTGGATGCATACAGTTTATAATGTACTGTAACTGATCTCATCTGTACTTCTATCTGTCATTTCATAGTACAATGTAGTTATATTCAGGTAAAGTTGATATAAGATAGATTTGGCTATTTTAAAGACCTATTTTGTTATATAGCTCTTCTTATTTGAAGCGCTATGGATGCATACAGTTTATAATGTATTGTAACTGATCTCATCTGTACTTCTATCTGTCATTTCTTAGTACAATGTAGTTATATTCAGGTAAAGTTGATATAAGATAGATTTGGCTATTTTAAAGACCTATTTTGTTATATAGCTCTTCTTATTTGAAGCGCTATGGATGCATACAGTTTATAATGTATTGTAACTGATCTCATCTGTACTTCTATCTGTCATTTCTTAGTACAATGTAGTTATATTCAGGTAAAGTTGATATAAGATAGATTTGGCTATTTTAAAGACCTATTTTGTTATATAGCTCTTCATATTTGAAGCGCTTTGGATGCATACAGTTTATAATGTATTGTAACTGATCTCATCTGTACTTCTATCTGTCGTTTCTTAGTACAATGTAGTTATATGACAGTACATTTCCATTAGTTGTTGTGGTACACACAGACGCTGTAAGTACAACCTTTACTCTTCAGTTCTATTATTACTTTGGATTCTTTCATTTTTTTTGGGGTTCCAATTTTTCGTAGATTGATGAAATTGCATTTTCGTGGCTATTTGATTTCGTGGTTTTTTTCAAAATCCGCCGAAAAGTTTATAGAAAAAAATGTCATTAGTTGAACATTTAAATTCATGATTTATCTGTATCTACGTATTCCACGAAAACTGATATCTCACGAATAATAGTGAATACACAGTACTTTATGATCAAACGAAACTGATTTTTTCTCAGAGCTATGAATACAAGATGAGTGTGATGTACAGGAATATGACAGGCATCCAATTAAATAAAAACAAAGACCACCTAGATTTTTTGTAAGTTTAATTGTTTTTCTGAAAGTCTGAAGATTAAAAGCATATAAAATTGACTTAAACATGTTTAACCTGCAACATTTTGTATGTACCTGTCTCAAGTGAGGAGCCTGTAATTCAGTGGTTTTGGTTTGTTTCTGTTAATGATATTTGTTTTTGGTTCATTATTTTGTACACACATTTGGCCTTTAGCCTTTTTCTTTAAAATCGTTTCAAATTTGAAATGTCCGGACATTTTTATAGATGACTTTGCAGTATGAGTTTTGCTTATGAATGAAGGCCGTATGTGGTGACCTTAAGTTGTTTTGATTTCTGTGTCATTGAGTCTATTGTAGAAAGTTTCTCAATGACAGTCATACCAATCATCTTATTTTTATATTTCGAATCATTTATAGTGTCAAAACACTAAAATAAAATGAAATGTGATGTATTCGTATATGGAATATACACGGTCTCCACGCAGACGCTTTAAACCAATCATATTCCTGGAAATGTATAGGGAGGTAATATACAATGTATTATACAATTCACTTACCTGTATCCAAAAAATCACAACAAGCAATATAAAAACAACAATACCAACAAGAGAACCAGCAACTATTGCCAACACGCTCAACTCTGAAATAAAAATTGATTAATAGACTACTATAAGCCAACTTATTTTCGCGGATACTTTATTTCATGTTTTATCCTTTCTAGACAACTAAGCGGCTATTTAAATTCTCGATTTTCTTATTTACTCGCTGAAGTTTAATAAGGAATAATCCAGGTTTTACATATTCACGACTATTTAAATTCGCGTTATTTTTCTACTCGCGAAAGTCGCGAAAATAAATCTCTCGCGAAAAAAAAGTTACAGTATATTTATTGTTTAAAGATTGCAGACCAAGGTTACAGTGCATCAATGTTTACAACACTACGGGTTCCACATGTGGAGCAGGATCTGCTTACCCCTCCAGAGCACCTGGGATCACCCCTAGTTTTAGTGTTATTCGTGTTGCTTAGTCTTAAGTTTTCTATATTGCATCTTCTGTACTATTATCTCTCTGTCTGTCTGTTTTTCTTTGTTTAGTTTTAGCAATAGCGTTGTCACTTTATTCCTGTATCTATGAGTTTGAATGTCCTTCTGTTATATTTCGTCCCTCTTTTACACAAACGGGAACGGCGGTTTGGGGAAGGGGGTGAGGGTATGTCCCCGTTGGTACGTTTGCATCAACATGTTTTATGAATATGTTTAAAGGATCAAACTTTTTACTTTATTCTGGTTCATGTGAATGCATAAAATATATTGATGAATTTGACTTTGATAAACATATAAATGATTTAAGCATACAAAAAAGGCATTTAACCAGAAAGTTAAAGTTGAAACCTCCCTTCTAAAAAATTTACGGCTACTATCACGAGTCGGTTGACGGTAAATGAATATCTGCTTTACAGATGACGACTGATACCAGTATGTTCCAATTGTGATAGGCACAACTCGTGGTATTTTCATCAAAGTGACAAACCAATCAAAGCCTTTTACAAGGTGTGAACATGCATGAGAAATTTTCATCAAATGTGACAAACCAATCAACGTCTTTTACAAGGTGTGAAGTGAACATGCATGAGAAATTTTCATCAAACGTGACAAACCAATCAACGTCTTTTACTAGGTGTGAATATGCATGTGAAATTTTCATCAAACGTGACAAACCAATCAACGTCTTTTACTAGGTGTGAACATACATAAGAAATTTTCATCAAACGTTACAAACCAATCAACGTCTTTTACCAGGTGTGAACATTCATGAGAAATTTTCATCAAATGTGATACATCAATCAACATCTATTACCAGGTGCAAAATATGCACGAGAAACACGATAAGTCCACACATGAAAGGATCTTCTAATCCTTTTCAAAACACCGGGGACATACCGTCACCCCCTTCCCCAAACCGCCGTTCCCGTTTGTTCTTTTTTTTACTTTGTTTGGTGTTATTAGTAGTTAGTTTTTTTTTTGTTGGGTTTTATATACTTTAATTTGTCTTAGACTTTATCAGTAATGCATTTGTGATATAATTGATAAATCAACCATCTCTAAGTCTGTATCGCTACAAGAGTTAATATAATCTGTGGTACTTAAAAGCTTTGAATAAAATTAAACTATAAAATTAAGATGCACACGTATAAGGGATTTTGAAGAGTTATATTCATTAACTCATGTCTAATGATAACTTCTTTCGGATGCTTACATGAAAGAAGTTTGTTAAGTATTAGTATAAATATATTTGATTATTTTTTGTTACATATTATTTACTTATTGGCATTTTTTTTGCTTTTACCTTTTAATGATAAAAAACTTACAAAAAGGCCGTAATATGATATGTGATACGTAGGAATTTTACGTTATGGTTTTTTAATAAAGCAATCAATTAAATATAGTTCTATAAAAACAAAAATATCAGATGATAATTTTTGGTAAAAGAAACCATTTCGGTACAACAGTCAATTCATATCATGCTTTCTGTTTATTGATATAAAATACCCTGGATAGGATTTAAAAACAGAGTATAATGGACACAATGCGCCGAATAAAGACCCCGCTCCCCCCTAAAAAACAAGATAGAAAGAAAAAGAATAGAAAAACATGGACAAAATGTATAAAGAATAGATAAAATTTACCCCCTAAAAGTGGGAACAAAAAATTGGTGGGCCCATTATTCAGACCTTCATATAACTAAAATTATTTTGTTATTACATTTATATATTTACTACCACTGGTTCGATGCCACTTCTGGAGAAGTTTTAATTCCCCGAGGGTGTCACCAGCCTTGTAGTCAGCACTTTTTTGTATTGACATGAATTATCATTGATATGGCCATATTTATATAATAACTGTAAATAATAATAACTATAAAACATGGAATATTTGAAATACTAAGGTTTTTCTACATCATGAATCACTTACTTTACGGCCTAGCCAAGATCAGATGTGCATTTCATATTGGGTTTATGTTATAGGCTTGTAAAGACAAGAAGATAAACTTTACATAAGTAATACATTTTTGAACTGAAGAAGAGAATGTATAGGTGTTACCGTTTAAAAAAACCCCACTAAAATACACGCTGAAAATGGTCAAAATTTCACGTTATGTTGTTTATTTAAAATTTCGCTGTTTTTATCATTTGATAGTTAATAAGTGAATTTAATTTGAACTACATTATTTGTTCACTGTTATAGACAGTTTATTCATCTTTCTTTTACTGGTTGTTGCAACAAAATATCTTCAGTGGTTACAAAGTTATGATAAAAAGTTGAATCCTATGCGCTTGTTATGAAATTTTGTACTTTTGTTTTTAGCTTGCTCAGTGTAGTGATAAAAGAGAAAAAATAAATCAAATTTATGCTATTATGTGTTTTGTTTTCTCTTCTAGTATACACATTATCAAAAACTACCTCATTTATCAAAATTGCAGTACCCTAGCTGGAGATATATGCCATCACAGTTGGATATACAAATAAAGTGAAAAAATGTCTTGTCCATAGACATGCATTCCCTAGTAAACTGGAAGAATAATTACATTAATGTTGCATTGCTAAGTTCCTGTTCTTTTGTAGATATGAAAACACTACTAACATTTTTTTCTACTATCTATTAATAGAGGAAAAAAATTCAAAAATATGTCAGAATGTCTTGTCCGTAGACACATGCCTTGTCCGTAGACATTAACAGATTAACTACATCAAGTGAAGAAAAAGTATTTCTCTCTCTCTAACTTTATCTTTTGCATTTCAGTATTAACAGCAGATGAGGAAGTGTCTACGGACAAGACACTGTATTAAATTCAATTATTTGTCTGCTATGGAACTTAAATCTTATTTATAGTATTTATAGGTGTGAAAGTTATCTATTCAAATTAAAACTCAGTATTTTCAACATAAATATAGTCACAATTAATTCTAACAGATTTTTTTTAACTGAAATTGTCTTGTCCGTAGACATTACCACAATATAATTGTATCCAATTTCCTTGAGTTAAGCCTACTTTGATAGGTAACATGTATTTTATTTTTTCAAGAGGACACATTCAACTATGTTAGAATTGAGTTTTAATAATAGTTTGATTGTTTTAAACAGTCAGATATATGGATTTCAGTTAAAAGGATGTGTCTTCATTTTGGCTTAATCAATAAATTATTGAGATATGTAAAGAATTATGGGTACTTTTTTTATTGTTTCGAAAATTAGAAAAACTTAGCTTAAAATTTAATTGGTAACTTTTAATCTTAACTTTAACAATCATCTTTGAAAGCATTTAATTGAATATCAATAAAATGTCTTGTCCATAGACATTATCAAAATGTATTTGTTTCCATTTTCTTCGATGTTAAGCATCATTTGATAGATAAACCTGATAAAATGTATGTTTTTTTCTCTCAAGAGAACACTTTCAGCTATATCAAAATTAGGTTTTAATAATGCATTTCATTAAACATGTTAAATATGAATACAATGTCTTGTCCGTAGACAAAACATATAAATTGTATTGCTAAGTTTGATTGTTTATTGTAAGCATATGCATCAAGTTATTTTAATGTTCTATACACCAAAAGAAAGGTTTTTTTTTTGAAGTTTGTTATTTATAGTTAAGTTTAGATACAGTTTTATCAAATAAGATTAATGATCAAAGAAAGCCACTGTTGTTTGAAATAACTGTGAGTTCTTGATGTTCTTGTCATTTTTTTTTAAATTAAAATGTTTGATATTCAATAATTCTAAACATATTTTGTTGTCTTTGTCATTGACCATAAGTCTGACACTGGTGACCATGTCTTCAAGGCAACCATTAAAGAAAATTATACAGTTTTAAACACCATTTATTTAATAAAAATATTAAATATTTCTTCCAAAAACTGCATGTTATTATATAAATGCTTCCAGAGATGGCACTTTTTCATAATTTTAACCATTTTTGAACCAAAATATCAAAAAAGTTTTTCCCTCAGGTGATACTTATTTTTGACTTCATGTGAAACACAAATGCACATCTGATTGTGGCTAGGCCGTTTAGCTTTTTTTTGGCAACTTTTTGGTCCTCAATTCTCTTCAACTCCGTACTTTATTTGAACTTTTTGTTACTTTTTTTTTATTCGAGCTTTACTTTTGAGTATTTTTAAGACGAAACGCGCGTCTGGCGCTAATATAAAATTTCAATCCTGGTAAATGTATCTTATTATGATGAGTTTATTTCATACCTTTTGGAGAACATGCTGGATTCTCATTTACAAATCCACAATAAGGTGTATTCTTTGGCGGTCCTTTATTACCTGGCCAGTGGATAGACGCATTGCTTAGGATTAGTTGTCGTGAAAAACTAAAATAATCACCAACGACCTAGAGTAAACATACATGGAAACTTCATTTGATTTTCAAATAGCATTATAAAGGTGGTACCTAACACTACAGGGAGATAACTCTGTAAAGTCAGCTAAACGTTTTAATTACGTTGTGATGTAAAACGAATATTAAGCTTCTCAATGATCAAAATAAGTGTTTGTCAAACTGCTATATAACCAGAATAATTTTTCTGATAAAACTGTTGGTTCAAATTTTTTGAAATTTTTATATTTTTGTAAAAGGGTCAAAGTAAACACTTCGTCAAAATTTTAAGAAAATTAAACGAGCCAAATCAATTTTAGTTAAAGTGTTGGGTACCGCCTTAAAAAGTAAAATCACAAAAATATTAAACTCCGCAAAAATTCAAAAAGGAAAGTCCCTAATCAAGCAAGTGGCAAAATCAAAAGCTCAAACACATCAAATGAAGGTCTACCAACTGTCATACTCCTAACTTGGTATATGCATGTTCTTTTATGTAGAAAATGGTGAATTAAACCTGGTTTTTACAGCTAGCTAAATCTCGCACCTGTATAACACTTCGTTATTCGAAATACAAAAACGGAATTATGGTGTTTCTGATAAAGGTAACAGCAGTATTATTCTGTTCAATACTCATAAATCCATTCAGTAAAATCAAATCTGGGTCAAAACCAAAAGCGAGGGAAACACATCAACTGAAAGAGTAAAATAACAAATAAACATGAAAACTAAACTGCTACAAAAATGAACGCAAACATACATTTAAAAAGTAAAATCACAAAAAAACTGAACTTAGAGGAAGATCAATAGGGAAAGTCCATAATCACATGGCAAAATCAAATAACAAAACGCATCAAAAACGAATGGACAAGACATGTCATATTCCTGACTTGGTACAGGCATTTTCAAATGTTTGATAACAACTGTCATATTCCTGGCTTGGAGCATGACATTTTAGGAACAATGATGGGTTTAACCTAGTTTTATTGCTAGAAAAACCTCCCGATATTTGACAATGTATAAACTACCGCTTAAATGACAAAATTATGCAACAGAAATACATTACAAATAAACGAAGAAAACTCATGACAGAGAAATGCATACATAAATAATATATAGTAGAACACTACAACATCGCAATCTAAGAATAAAAAACGGACACCATTGCTTATGAATTTACGACATCGGACATTACCCCAGTACACCACAATATAATTATGAACTGCACGTCATCTTAAATATCCGACAATACAATTTGAAATCGATTTCATGATTAGTTTTCATTGAAATGGAATCATAATTGGCATTCATAGTACCTACCGTATTAGACTATTTACCGGGTTTGTAATAACCCGAGCAACACGAAAGGTGCCACGTGTGGAGCAGGATCTGGTTACCTTTACGGAGAACCTGAGATCACCCCCAGTTTTTGGTGGGGTTTGTTTTGCTAAGTCTTTAGTTTCTATGTTGTGTTTTGTGTACTATTTATTTGTTTGTTTGTCTTTTTTTTTAGCCCTAGCGTTGTCAATTTATTTCGATCTATGAATTTGACTGTTCCTCTGGTATCTTTCGTCCCTCTTTTACACTATTTGTTTTCTATAAGAATAGAAACATAATTGGCATTCATTTTTTAGGCCAAGAAAAATGTACTGGTCAAAAGTATTAATCCAAGTATTTAAACTGACTAAAATTACTAAGGAAAAGTAAATATGTGTGAATACTTTTTAATAAGTTACCTTAAACTCCCCAGTAATTGGGTTAACATCGTGAAGCGAGTACTCCGGCTCCAGTGCTCCAATGCTGTCAAAAACAAGGTTGCCCTGTATTCCTGGAAGTAAATGTTTTTATATGAAAGTATTATTAAATATAAAAAAGATAATCATAAATTAGCTAGATAAATTAAACTGGATTTTAGTGCATTTTGCTTTTGAATTACGTTTTATTTTGCATTTTTGATATTGAAATACTTTAACCACAAAATGTTTTCATCAGCGTTTATTTCATATAACAATGTTATATTTTGCATTTTTTAGAATCAAGTTTAAACGAGTTAATACAATTTTCTGGTGTACATCATCGTTTAGCTTACAGGTTACAAGAACTTTTTGAAATTTATCTAAACACCCAAATGCAAAACATTTACACTGACCTTTAAAAGTCTTTCCTTTTATTTTCGATTTCATATAAACACCATCGCTATAGTTTCCGCCCTCTTCTATGGTTTCATTCAGAATTTGGCCATAAATAAGAAATAAGTCGTAATAATCTATTACATCAGGTCCTGGCTATAAATGAGAAAAGAATTACAGCCGATTTCATTGAGTATGTAGCTATGGGTTATATCTTTGGTTAGCTTGCTTGCTAACTGAACCGTGAAGTCATACTGTTGTTAGGTTAGGTAAGCTACCCTCCTGTAAGAGTAGACTAGTCCGATAGATAACCAATCTAACTTTCTGTAGGACTAGGCTACTTCGAAAGGAGGGTAGTGTACCCTACCTAACAATGACTTCACGGTTCAGCTAGCAAGCAAGCCAGCCAAAGACATTACCTTTAGCAACATACTTATTGACATCGACTGTAAATAACAAAAAAGTATGTGCAAATTATTTTAAATAAAAATTTGCAGTAATTTTAATTTTGATAACATTTATTAACTTCCAAAAAGTCAAAATGTCATCGTTATTTATCACACGCTTACAATTCGAACCGGAACTACCTGCTATTTCGGAGTATCCAAGGTCTTCCACATATTTGTTTAGGATTTGTTTACTAAATTTACCACCTGAACAAGCTGGTTCTCGGCTGACTACAACATATAACTTGTGTTTTGAGCAACATAAAACAGTTTTTGTATTCATTAATTTAAAAACAATTGCATGCTCAATTATTTCTACTGAAAATAAGGTAGACCATTTTTTTTACATAGTGCCATTTAAAAACTATTTTTGGAGCAAATGTCTTAGTATTTAAACTCATAATACGATGACAAACGGACACCACCCCTGATCACAAAATAGTAAGGAAAAGACGGAACATAACTAGCAAAAGGAATACAGTGAAACCTGACTGAACCGAATCCTGTATAAACAGAAAACCTGTAGAAACCAACATATCGTCGCTGTTATGCAAAAACCTCGTATCTAAGGTTTTTAATTTTACACCAGGCAGTAAAAACTGAAATCTTGTTATCGATTATTTAGAATTTAATATGCATGTTCCGCTGTATGCGAAAATATCTGATCTTCTAACCAATCAATTACCAAGACGAGCAAAAATGTCTGCACCTATATTGTATTTTCATTATTTTTAAGCTAATATATTAGCTTTGAGAACCTAAAATTGATAAAACCGTACCTGTAATAATGTCAGCTGCCGTGAAAAGTGTTTTTCTTTTGAGATACGATATTATCGCACAACAAAATGTCTCACCAATCCGACTACACTTTTTCGTCACATGTCAGAATTCGGGTTAATGATTGGTTAGAAGATCAGATATTCTCGCATACAGTGGAACATACATATTTAATTCTAAATCTTCGATGAAAAATTTCCGCAAAAAATTGAGATACGAGGTTTTTGCATAACAGCGACGATATCAAATTGTATGCGTTGTGAACCTGAGAAAACCGAATATCGACTAAAACCGAACAAAATCCTTGTCTCGAAGAGGTTCGGTTTAAACAGGTTTCACTGTACTTTCATGTTACCAACTTTCAACTCCAAGTATCTAATTTTCTACCAATTTGGAAGAAAAAAAAATAAAGCTTTTTTATACACAAAAAATATTCAAAAAAAGTTTATTATTTTCCAAGATTAGACCGATTGTAGCTTGGTTTGTCTTTTTGTTGCTCCTTTTTGAAAAGTTAGAATTTTATACCATAAAGTAGGTAATCTGTCCAACAATAATATATTTTGGAGTCAAAAGTCGGAATTATGAAAACAGTCTTTTTATTCATTTTGTCATTAAAGCTAAAACTTTGCTTACTACTGGATCGTAGGTATAGTTAAAATCCTTTCTGGCGCGATCTATTAAGTCTTGCTCAAACTGTAAAAATTCTGATCCAACTTGATTTCTAAACTTCACCATCATCACTGTTTGCCATGCCTCTTCTGCTATCTAAAATTTGACTGTTATTTAAGAAGAGTAATGATGCTTCGATACGTATAGGCAGAAAAATAGCATATTTTAATGTACATTTGGATGAATAATACATTTTCTTATGGTTGTGGCCTGTTATCAATTTTTTACATGAGTATCACACTGCATATAGTGACAATCTTCTGTTTGTCAAATTTTATTTATTTAGTTGACCGTGAGCACTTTTTCAAAATGAATCGTTTCTGCACTTCATAAAACTGTACTTCGGTCAATACCTTTACAATCCAATAAATTTACAAAATGAAGAATTCAAGTCCTAAATAAAATTTGAAAAAAAGGAGATTGTCAATAAGTAATTTCTTAGTCTTAAAATATCTGATATTTTAATTCCATGATTCGTCCGACTCGGTTGTACTACTCACTTGCTTTGGTCATATACTCCAATGAAGGTGAAAAGCTGACAGTAATAATGAACTGTATCATTACTCTTAGATAAGTACGTAGTGTCTTTTTTGTAAGATATATGAGTACCCAATCACGTCCACTCTGTACTTTTTAGATGTATTTTTAAGAATCCAAATGATGAGTTCAATTTTTTTCAAAAGATTTTTATAGTCTGTGCTCATGTTGTACTGTTATGTGGGCTTTGCTACTAGTTGAATGCCGTACAATGACCTTTAGTTGTATTTTTTTGTCATTTGGTCTCTTTTGGAGAGTTGTTGCATTCGCAGTCATACCACATCTTCTTTTTTTTATTCGGTTCTGTTTGGTGTGTACCTTCGTTTATATTCTGAGCAAGCACTCTATTTATCGGATGAGCAATTTTAAAATGTATACGTATTACTAGATTTAATTCACTTGACTGGGCGGGGTTAAAAAAGTTCGCTCATGTAAGTCCAGTCCATCTATAGACAGGAGTATTGGGATAAAATCATCAGTGAAGTGTCCAGCTATTCGTCCCATATCATTCACTCAGTTCTTTTCTATATGCGTTTGGTGACACTGACAGGTGATTAAAATTCAATATTAATTATAACGGCAATCATCCTTATCACACACATCTTCAAATAGACTGTCATTATGCAAACTAAAACACAAGCTCCTCCCGATCAGTTGAAAAATGCATCAAATGCATCATCTCTGTACCAGTTGTAATTTTCGTACCCCAAAACAAAAATAACGTCACGTCATTGGTTAAATTCTCATTGTTTATGACATTTTTAACCAATCAGTACGTTTTGGTAAACTTAAGAATGGAAATGGGTAATTCGTCAAAGAGACAACAACCCGACCATAGAACAGACAACAGCAGAAAGTCACCAACAGGTCTTCAATGCAGTGAGAAATTCCGCACCCGGAGGCGTCCTTCAGCTGGCCCCTGAACAATATATATACTTGATCAGTGATAATGAACGCCATTTTTAAACACCAAATTCTACACAAGAAACTAAAATTAAAAATAATACAAGACTAACAAAGGCCAGAGGCTCCTGATTTGGGACAGGCGCAAAAATGCGGCGGGGTTAAACATGTTTATGAGATCTCAACCCTCCCCCTATACCTCTAGCCAATGTAGAAAAGTTAACGTGGTGTACACTTTTGAAAATATTACCCAGGATGCATTAGATTCTGAAACGGCGAATTTTTAAATGTATAATTAATTTATTTTTTGGTGTTTAAACGCCACTTTTAAGCACCACATTTAGGCTAATTCGTGGAGGCCAGGGTTTTTTTTTGGTGGAAGAAACCCGAGTGCCCGGAGAAAACCACCGACCTTCGATAGGAAATCTGACAATCCTAGTCAAATAAGATTGGAGTTCAATATGTATAAATACCTGGTCAAATTCATCACCTCTGTGCCAGTTATAGTTTCCGAAGAAATCTCCGTTGTACCTTGTACACATTATAAACACATAGTCGCCATTCGTCATTCCAAGATTGTATGCTTCAATCATCAGCTCCCGAAAGGTATCCATGTGGCAGCAAACAGCAAATACTTAATTAATAAATAAAATAATTCCATGATTATATTTATAAATGGGGATTGTTTAAATTTTAAATATTGAACATCAATGTATTTACTGTGGAGCAGGATATGCTTACCCTTCCGGAACATTTCAGCACCTGAGATCATCCCCACTTTTTAGTGGGGTTCGTGTGGCTTAGTCTTCAGTTTTCTATGTTATGTCTTGTGTTCTTTTATTTGACTTTTTTTCCTTTTTAGCCATGGTGTGGTCAGTTTATTTTCAATGTATAAGTTTGACTATCCCGCAGGTATCTTTCGTCTCTTTTGTTTATACTATAAAGAAGTGTGGTATGATTGTAAATGAGACAACTATTCTATTTTACGATATCATGTATATGGAAGATAGAAAATTGTAATAGTATTATTTCATTTTATTCTCAACTTTTCTAAAAATCGATGTGATAAATAGCGAGAAGAGAAGCGAAAGATACAAGAGGTTTTTTTCAAACTCATGAGTCGAAATTATACTGACAACGCCATGGCTAAAAATAAGAAAGACAAACAGAAAAACAGAAAAATAGTAATACACAAAACGCAACATAAAAACTAAAGTCTGAGCAACTCTTATCCAAACAAAAGCTTTTCAATGTGTCTTTTGATATTTTATAGAGTGTCTTTCTATGTTGTGATGTTACACTATTGTTTCAGGGAAAGGGGGAAGGTTGGCGACTAGTAAAATGTTAACACCTGTTGCATTTGTTTGCATCTGTTTTTACATCAGGACTTTGATGTTCAGTAGTAGTCGTTTTGTTATATGTGTTTCTTGTTTTTCGTTTTTCGTTTTTTATATAGATTAAACCTTTGGTTGGCCTTCATAGCTTGATATTCGGTGTGAGTCAAGGCTCCGTGTTCTTTAATGGCAGAACTATAATGGTTTACTTTTACAAATTGTGACTTGAATTTAGAGAGGCTCTCCCCTTCTTCGTATATCTATTTTCCTGTTTTCTACATTCTAAATTTTTAGTTTAATATTGATTTAGTTTTATTACCTCGAGATACTTCACTAGCTTCCTGAAGTTTTTCTTTAAATTGAAGTATTCCAGTTGATATCGATCTCATCTTAATTACCGTAACCTGGTAACCATTGGTTGCTAAGACTAATTCTAGACCTTCCTGCCATCTTGGACAGTATATGGCATTCTGGTCATAAATTACGGCAATATCTGTCCACGAAAAATGAGCAAAAAATTCTACATAAAACAGTGAAAATTTGTTTACAGAAACAGACGTTCGTACTAAAGTTGGAAAATCTTCCTGAACATCAAACATGGCGTCCGTTCCTACGGTTACTAACATCAAAATATTCCAAGATGCGGCCATTCTTCCGACTGGTTCAATAGTTGATGAACATCCTGAAAAAACAAATAAATAATAGTTATCAAAGGTACCAGGATTATAATTTAGTACGCCAGAAGTGCGTTTCGTCTTTATAAGACTCATCAGTGACGCTCATATCAAAATATTTATAAAGCCAAACAAGTACAAAGTTAAAGAGCATTGAGGATCCAAAATTCCGAAATAACTAAGTAAGACGTCAACTATTTTGTTTCTACTCTTCTTAGATAAAGTAGAGGAAACTGTTTTGATATGAGCGTCACTGATGAGTCTTATGTAGACGAAACGCGCGTCTGGCGTAATGAATTATAATCCTGGTACCTTTGATAACTATTAAAATACAGAAAACAATATGGTAACCTGAAATCATTTCGGCAGATACGAGCCTTTTAAAATAGCATTCCTACTTTTTTCTGCCAATCGCTGTTCATTTATTTTGTGCAGAATTTGTCGATCAAGAATACTCTTAAATATTCTGGTGCAGGAAAATTTGTGCTGTTTATTTTTTGTTATTACTACCACTAGTGTGATACCTCATTTTGGACTGTTAGAGTGTTTCACAAGCCTAGTAACTATCTTGTCGGTCCTGGTATGCGATATGGGTTTTGTGTTATAGCCGATTGCATTGAGGTTGTAGGTGAAGGTAATATCTTTGGTTAGCGTGCTTGCTAACTGAACGGTGAAGTCATTATTATAGGTAAGTTATTTAAAGTAGCATAGTCCTACAGACAGATAGAATGTCGGACTAGTCTACTCTTAAAGGAAAATAGTTTACCTTCCCTAATAATGACTTCACGGTTCAAATAGAAAGCAACTTAACCAAAGAAATTACCTCAATATATATAAACTCACTAAATGCAATCGGCTGTAATATGTTTAAAAAGTTTGACGCTCCAAAATATTCGAAAATTAACTTAAAATCAGGAATAAATATCCCTCATGTAAAGCTCTGATTCCTTGTCCGACTCTGGATATATATATATGTTGTGTACAAGTTATCATTTTGTACAAATTATAAAATGTGCACAAAAATATTGTACAAATTATAATTTGTATTTTGACTTTGTACAAATTGTAATTTGTACAAACAGTGCTTGTACAAATTACAATTTGTACAAAAATTGACAAAAATTCACTTATAACTTGTAGAATAATTTATCATATGGATTTTTGGTGCAAAAAGCAATGATACACATTATTGAATTTCTATTAAATGACCTGTAACTCAGTACACCTAGGTTACACAATTCAATCCTATTTCTTTATCATTAGTTAGGGCAGGTGATGTAGTGATTTATGGAATCAGGTATTGCAAATCATCTTTTGACTCTCAAATCAATGACGACCTGTTTTACAAGCATTTTAACTGCTTCACATAGCGAACGTTGAAGCTCAGGAACTGTTGCTGTGAATAAACATGTGTATGTCACTGCTTCAGTAAGAATTTTAGTCAAATAAATATCACAGAAAGAAAGCGAGATTTAACACCCCATTTGGTTAGGAATATGACTATGCTAAAGTCAGGAATATGTCAGATGTTTTTCTGCCGTTTTATTATCACTGTTTTTTTTCAACAAGGATCTTTGTTTTATAAATATCTATGACTGTGCATAAAACTTAACAGAAATCAGTTGAGACAATCTAAACTTTAAAAACAACATAAAACTTATGCAGAAAAGACAAACGGACTTTTATTTTATAAGAAAACTATTTGGTGTAGTATTATAAAAACATCAGACCCAACAGCATTGAACCATCAATCTTTTCACAAACAAAAGTGACGCAGTATTATTCATCTAAATCTAATCTTTTGATGTACCAATTACAAATTTAAATTATCACTTGTTTAAAGAAAGATTTGATTGTTTTCATGACTTTATGAAATAACGAATAAGTGGCAACAAATCTTTTGAGATTATTTTCAATCATCAAAATGCTGTACACGATCTTTCACAATACAAAATATCAAATTTAAGAAATATAATCGTTTTTGCAAAGTGTATGAATAAAAAGAATTCCTCAAAATAACTTATTAAGCAGTACTATTGATGATAATTTTTTTAAGAAAAAGTAGTTTATGTATTAACAATTTGAAAATAAATCTGTTTGTTTACTTTTTTTTCTTTCAAATATTTCGAAGATCAATCTGCCTTTAGAAGTTGTGTAAAATCGGTGTATTTTGTTAATAAGGTTTAGTGTCTGGTCAGTTTATTGCAATTCTATCGTGTGAATCAATGCATTTTTCACCAAAAATTCATATTCAAAACTGTTGTACAAGTTATAAGTGAATTTTGGTCAAATTGTGTAAAATTGTAATTTGTACAGGCACGTTTTGTACAAATTATAATGTGTACAAAGTCAAAATACAAATTATAATTTGTACAATATTTTTGTACACATTATAATTTGTACAAAATAATAACTTGTACACAACATATATATTTGGTAAATAAGTTCTTTCTTTAAGTTTGAACTTTTAAAATGTTGGTATTGACCATCGCTGTTGAAACAGGTATTGACGAGAAGCGCATCCTGTCCTGTAATGGGTACCGTTAATGTTAATATAACATGTTGTTTACTTCCAAATGCACATTTTAAAGAGTGTATTGTTGAAGGTTGTGTAGATTGAACCGCAGATTCACACACAATTATTGTTTTGCTTATTGTTATTTGGAAAATTACCAAATCTTGGAGATAAAGAAGTAACGTAATTTAAGAAAAGGAAACGCCCATGTGACTTTACAAAAGAGGCCAAACGCTAGCTACGAAACAAATGTGTTAACATGCACCTAAAAAAAAGAAATGTATGACAACAATTTCACATGATTTGTACCTGAAAATACTTTCATTTCAGTACGAAAACATAGTCTTTAAATAGACAAACATTTTCATTGTTTTGATAACTTTAATGATACCAATTTATTCTGCATCAGATACGCTTATCGACAATTAATGTCTTTTCGGTGTTGCTCGATGGAAAAATTTAAAGCTTATTTAAATGCATAAAGGGACAGTAGTTCTGTCGTAAACGCTGATTCCTCAATAAAAGTAATTTTACTTTCAGGTGTATGTTTTCAAGGATATACATTAATCCATTGTTATATTAATGATAACCTTAATAATCTTTTCTTTGATATTAAATCTTCAGATTAATGAATAGATTATATATATGGTAATATAAATACAACATTAATTCGGTTCTTAAAACAGCTTGTTGATCATACGTTTGAACAATAGATGTTTTCAAATCAAAAATAATGGACTGAGTTTAATGACTGGAAGATTCTTTGTCATAAACCGGATGTCATTTTAACCCATGAAGGTATTAATACAGTTCAATAGGATTTTGACAGATATATGATATCCTGTTATGTATCTTCAAAACAAATCTCGGGCGAAATACCTAAACCTAATTTTTGTAATTTAGAAAAAGTCTTTGATACATTAGAACCGTTTATGATCAACTGTTGGAAAACATCTTTATGTAATTGATATAGTATATTCAAATTAAGATAACAATACAAAGTTTAGGAAAAATACATCTTATATATCAATGAACGTGAGACAACACATGCTCGCGGTCATCGATGTGGAAAGGTTCTGATGGGGATTACAGAATTGACCATAAAGTGCAATGGTGCAGATTATGGGATAAATGTAAAGAATAGAGAAAAAAGGAGAAAACAGGTAAAAAAAGAGTAGATAATAATAAAGTGCTGACATATAAAAAATACAAATTCGTGGATTACAGAATTGACCATAAAGTGCAATGGTGCAGATTATGGGATAAATGTAAAGAAAAAAGAGTAGATAATAATAAAGTGCTGACATATAAAAAATATGAAAAATATAGAAAGCAAGGCAAAACAAAGCATTGAAATATATGGTCTGATAAGTTAGAAAATACAGATCCTCTGCTTGAAACATAAAATAACTAAAAGATCAATAATACCAGATCAACAAAATAGATAACTTTGTCATAGGGTCTATTCTCGTCTGCAATATTGGAGAGTGTCCTTTGCTGGATATGCACATATAAAACCAAGGTGAGCGACCCAGACTCTTTGGAGCCCCTTGTTTTACTGGGTAGGAAGTGGAATTCGTAAATAACCAGGTCGTTCTAAACCCTTGTCGACAGACATTCCTTGCAATTCGTCGTTTCAGAAACTAATGCATTCTGGGTGATATTTTCAAAAGTGTACACCAATACGTTTTGATTGGTTAGAAACGTTCAAAACAATTGAAGTTCAGCCAAAGCTAATGACGTGACGTTATTTTCATTCTGGTGTACAAACAATGAGATTACCCATAGTTCTTTAGATTCTGAAAAGGCGAATTTGTTATGCATGAAATATTTGACACTTGACAAAAACAAAGCAACCACTTATCAATTGATGAGGATTAAGGATAAATGTTGTTTTTGTAATTTTTTTTTTTTCTCGAGATAAACCATTTCGATTGATATTTTTCAGTGTCTTTCTATGTTGTAAATTCATTCTACTGTTTCAGGTTGAGGAAAGCTTGGTGCCTGTTAAAACGATTAAACACGCTACATGTGCTTGCACCTGTTCCAAGTAAGGAATCTGTTTTTCAGTGATTGGCGTTGTTGTTGTGGTTTATAACATTTTCTAGTTTCTAGTTTTTTTTTATATTGATTAGACAGTTGGTTTTCCTGTTTGAATTGTTTTACACATGTCATTTTAGGACCATTTATAGCTTGTTCTGTGCAGACAAACTTTCCAGGCTCTGTGTTGAAAGCCGTACTTTACCCTTTAAAAGTTTACTTTTTACAGATTTCGCCTTGGATAGAGAGTTGAATCATTTGCACTCTTACCACATTCTCTTATTTTCTATCTTTTCCTTTCATTTCACAAATTTGATTGCTCTAAACATTTACTACAGAAATAGTTGTTAAATATTTGTATATCAATGCAAGTTCCTGATATTAAGCTGATAATACGCTGGTTATACTCTCGGGGACTTATCAGTTCACAGACAGAATTATCGATCTAAAAGTTCTCGATTTTAATTTACCAGATGCCTATTTAAATGTGATATATAAAAAGAAGATGTGGATGATGTGGTATGATTGCCAATGAGACAATGTCCACAGGAGACTATAATGTCACAGAAATTAACAACTATAGGTCACTGTACGGCCTTCAAAAATGAACAAAGCCCTTACCGCATAGTCAGCTATAAAAGGTCCCATAATGACAATGTAAAACAATTCAAACGAGAATACTAACCGCCTTATTTATATAAAAAAAAATGAACGAAAAACAAATATGTAACACATAAACAAACGGCAACCATTGAATTACAGGCTCCTGGCTTGGGACAGGCACATACATACATAATGTGACGGGGTTAAACATGTTAGCGGAATCCCAACCCTCCCCTTAACCTATACTTTTCATCATTTGTCAACAAATCAGTTATTTTCGAGTTATCAAAAGATACAGACAATCATAATTTAATTATAGTTTTAGTACTCCTAATTCCAACAAATCGAAAAAACTAGAAAAGGAACCAAAGAAACATCATGTCTATAGGAAGATGTGGTGTGAGTGCCAATGAGACAACTCTCCATACAAATAACAATTTAAAAAGTAAACCATTATAGGTTAAAGTACGGCCTTCAACACGGAGCCTTGGCTCACACCGAACAACAAGCTATAAAGGGCCCCAAAATTACTAGTGTAAAACCATTCAAACGGGAAAACCAACGGTCTAATCTATATAAACAAAACGAGAAACGAGAAACACGTATATCATGTCTGGCAGCAACGTATATATTTTTTCATGTTTGTATTGTCGTTGATCCAATCGATATACGTTTTCTTTCACTGCAACACATTTTCAAATGTTCCTGCAAAATTTAGAATTTCTCAGCAGCTGTTGTAATCTAAATGACAGTTAATTTACGCATCAATGTAAAAATATCGTGAATTGATGAGACTGTCATTAAAGTGAGAGGGTTAGCCCTATAGAACCAGTTGTAATCCACAATTTTCTACATTTGAAAATGCCTGTACCAAGTCAGGAATATGACAGTTTTTGTCCATTCGTTTTTGATGCGTTTTGTTATTTGATTTTGCCATGTGATTATGGACTTTCCCAATTGATCTTCCTCTAAGTTCAGTATTTTTGTGATTTTACTTTTTACGTCTTTGTAAAATACTACTGAGTAACGTTTAGTTCAATTAAGATCAGTTCAGATCACATTGTTAATATTTATGTTTTATAGATTTGTTAACACTTCATGAAGTTACATTGATAGAATATAAGACACGTTATTATTTGTAATTGTGAAACAAATATTCTAGGATTATTATTGACTAATTTCGAAATAACCGTCATTAATTTAAGACCACGGGTGGCATTCAAAGTCAATAATTAAACTCATTTAAAAAACCAGGCTTAAAAATAATAAAATCAGAATAATGTCATGTTCTATTATATGTTATGATTGTAACATTTGCTTTGTATAGAGAGGGAAACAGTTTTGGATATCAATGATTTGTTTCCCTTATATTATAAACAATTCTTAAATTGTGTTCACCAACCAAGATTGTTGAATCAAAATTGAATATTGTATGTATGTATTACGGACAACAAGAACTAGTCAAATCGTAAATTGAGATCGAGTTTTCAACAAAACAATAAAGTTGTGTTAAAGGTATTATAGATGCAGATTAATATGCAATCCAATTACAATATTAATATTCCAATATTTTTGTACCAGCGAATTTCTTCAAATGATAATGATCAGGGAATACACAGTTAGATTTAAATTTTTAGTTCCTATGATGAAAGATAATTTGTTTGCATCAAATCCATTTTAAACTGTGAACACAATTCTTCAAATCTATGATTTTTTTTAATTGAGAAACAAATTTAAGTTGTTTGCAGTAACATTGAAAGAGTTACATCCGGGATAAATAATTGCACATGCACACCAGTTCAATGACTGTTTTGCTGATAATATAAAACACATGTTGTAAATAAAAGTCAAATAAACTTATTACATCCCTTAAACACAATGAAAATGTTCATTTTTCTAAATTCCTTGCTAGTCATTTAAGTCGTTGGATATTTCCTTTTAAAAAAACGAAACATTACAAAGAACTACAAATTGTTATTTTTGCAATCCGATTTAATTTTACAAAATTTACCTTCGCTCATTAAAACTGTGGGTTGCAACTCATCAAAACCTCATCCAACTAATGAATTTAATTATCAAAGAAATCAAAGAAAATATAATGTTTATACACATGTTTATACGCATGTATCACGTGCTGACTGTCGTTTGGAACAGGAAGAACTTCACTCAAGCTAGAAAACAATAACAAACGTAAGCCAAACTGGTTATGCATAAATACCGAAAAATTGCAATAACATGAATCATATCTTGAAACCATGCCACAAAACCAGGTTCAACCCACCATTTTTTCCTTTAAAAATGCCCTGTACCAAGTCAGGAATATGGTCATTGTTATATTATAGTTCGTTTCTGTGTGTATTACATTATAACGTTGTGTCGTTTGTTTTCTCTTATTTTTGAGTGTAAATTCACATTGCGATAAGACGTGTCACGGTACTTGTCTATCCCAAATTCATGTATTTGGTTTTGATGTTATATATATATGTTATATTTGTTATTCTCGTGGGATTTTGTCTATATGTGTTACATTTTAGTGTTATGTCGTTGTTCTCCTCTTATATTTAATGCGTTTCCCTCGGTTTTAGTTTGTTATCCCGATTTTGTTTTTTGTCCATGGATTTATGAGTTTTGAACAGCGGTATACTACTGTTGCCTTTATATATCTTGAAAACTGCAGAAAACCGTTTCAGCTAAAAGAGCGAAATGCATTTGATTTTCCGAAAATAAAGTTTACGAGTTTATTTAAAAGCAGCAATATCTTCGATCCCTCCACCTTTTTTTAAAAAAATCATCGATAAGGAACTCTCGATGGCAAGTCATTGAAGAACATATGAAGGAAGTGTTTCGAAGATTTGAAAGCCGTTATGTAACAATTGTACTTTTTTCTAACTCAGGAATCCAGCCTTTATTTTTGTCGCTGATATCTTTGACTTTAGAAGAAACCTTACTCGTAGGGACTACTGTAAACCAACTAATTTTTGCGAGCAATTTATTTTCGCAACTTTCGCGAGTAGAAAAATAACGCGAATATAAATCGTCGCGAATATGAAAAACTTGGATCTTTTCTTACTAAACTTCATCAAGTTAATTAGAAATCGTAAAATTAGATAGCCGCGAAACGGAATAGAAAGCCTTAGGGTAAAACGCGAAATAAAGTATCCGCGAAAATATGTTGGTTTACAGTATCCAAAAAGTTTTAATTTGTTAAACTTAAGTCATATTTTAACCCTCACTGTGCAAAAAAGTTCTATCAAATAGATAAAGAATTAAAAAAAAAAAATGCGCAGCTTTAGCTCCGTTCGTCGATATCACCATAAGACAATTTGTCGTAGAGCCTTTTCCAAGGTTTGATGAAATTTGAACGAGGCAGCGTATTTTGGGAAGTATCAGATATTTGACCTATAATGGTGCAAAAAAATAGAAGGACTTATTCTGAAAATAAACTAGATGTAGTTTTGATGATTCAGTTGATATGTGAAAAAGTATAAAAAAGCTGAATAAATGTACATACATTTACTCAGCTGAGTAAACAGGGTAAATAAAAAGTGAAATCACAAAAATACTGAACTTAGAGGAAAATCAATTGGTAAAGTCCATAATCACATGGCAAAATCAAATAACAAAACGTATCAAAAACGAATGGACAAGAACTGTCATATTCCTGATTTGGTACAGGCATTTTCAAATGTAGAAAATGGTTGATTGAACCTCGTTTTATAGCGCGACATTGTAGCTCTGTTCAATTATTTGACCTACGCCTATGCTTGTAATTAGCTCTGAGGTAAGTAACATATCATTGGATGAAACTTCCGTAAATGTTAAAAGATTGCGAATAACATATTGATTATCTGCTACTTTCCTCTTTTCCGAGATATGCAAACTCCTTTTGCGAATTACTAGTACTTAACGCCAACAAACTATTTCTTTTTATCTTATTTATCACTGAATTTCATAACTATACGTAGAAACTGGTGAATTGTAAACAATTTTCAAAGCTGAATCATTTCTCCGTCTTCAGTAATTGTTTTGATTTCTAAATTTACCAAATCCCTTAATGCCTTTTAACATTTGCAAAAATCAACAGATGGATAAACAAATATTTATGTATAATCATCTGTATACATAGGCATGTGTCCTAGTGAAAAATTACAATTAATAAATCAAAATGAATTTCTGATCATTATTTCCAATATTTAATAACATAGATTTAGTATTGCAGCATTTAATAAATATTCAAAGAATACAAACACGTATAAATCTATTCAAAGAGGAAAGCTTTTAAATAACGAAATAAAAACATAGATTTAATATTACAGCAAAGAATACAAACACATTTTTAAAAAGAGACAATATTGTAAATAATGTAATCAAATCATTCTTAATTCGAAGGACAAATATTTAATAACATTGATTTGATATAGCAACATTTAATAGATATTTAAGGAATACAAGCACGTATCAATATATTCAATGAGACCACATTGTAAATAATGTCATCAAAACATTCTTAATCCAAAGGACACAATTGAATTCAGTTAATGATCACTGATGTACGAAGCCTTAATAGAATCCCACTTTTCTCTGGTCAACAAGGTGATTTTAAACAATCGATTATATACAAACAATTCCCTTACGTATACTATTGAGATGACCTTCACTAGGTACACTTCAGGACAAAAAGTATGAAAGTGTAAAATATACTAGTGAACCGCCGTAAAGGAACATTATTTGCCATTGATGAGTTTTTTGTAGACAAAACCCACTTTATTTCTTGGAAAAGCTTTTACAGTCAGGAATATGACAGGTTTTATACTTATTTTGTTGATTTAGTCAGTATATTTTGTCTTCCCCCTTTTGAATTTGTCTGTGAGGTCGGTATTTTTGTCATACATTTTTTGTAGTGTGGTGGTTATATAGTATTGAACAAGTAGAACCCAAATTATTATAGTATTGTAGCATTGCTTTTTATTTCATTTAACGTTTTAAGTTCAAAGAGAGACGAAAGATACCAAATAAACATTCAAACATGTCTTGTCAGGTTCGTGTTGCTCGCTTTTAGTGTTCAATGTTGTGTCTCGTTGCTTGTCTCTTGAGGTTTTCCCTTTTTTTGCCATGTCATTGCCAGTTTTATTTCGACTTACGAGTTTGTATATCCCTTTTGGTATCGTTCACATCTCAATCGGCAATCCTCGGGTGACTCCGCTACATCTCAATCGGCAATCCTCGGGTGACTCCGCTACTCTGCTTCTATCGGAATCGGCCGAGTTGTGACGATTGTTTCCGATCTGTATTGAAATTCAGATCAAACCCATTGAGGCAGATGTTATCTACAGTCAGCCTCTGTGTATGATGGTGTATGCTTTTGTTGTAGTTCAGTGTTTCTGTTGTTCCGTTGTATTCTCTCATATATATAAAAAAAGGTTTTGGTCGTATTGCCAATGAGACAACTCTCAACAAGAGACCAAAAATGACACAGAAATTAACAACTATAGGTCACCGTACGGCCTTCAACAATAAGAAAATTCTATACCGCATAGTCAGCTATAAAAGGCCCCGAAATGACAATGTAAAACAGTTCAAACGAGAAAACTAACGGCCTAATTTTTGTACAAAAATGAACGAAAAACAAATATGTAACACATAAACAAACGACAACCACTAAATAACAGGCCCCTGAAATAGACAGATACATACAGAATGTGAAGGTGTTAAACATGTTAGCGGGATCCTAACCCCTCCCAAACCTGGGATAGTGATGTAACACAAGAACGAACTATAAAAATCAGTTGAAAAAGGCTTAACATAGTGGACGTTGCCGTGTAGTTTATTTCCTTCGGTTTTAGTGTGTTCCCCGGTTTTGTTTTGGTTATTAGATTAGCGTAATCGAATTACGACTGTTTAAATAGCGGTATACTACAGTTGCTTTATCTAAAACAGTACTGATATTACAGTGCATTTAGTTGTACCATATTTATAATTATATGTTAATTTATAACAACTGTTTTATATGCGATATGTATCAGAAGATATATATATTTACGTCATCGATACTCTAGGAGTTTATACTTATGTATATATGTTCCTGCATGGAGTAAATATCTAATGTGTTGGCATTGGCAGGATCTTGCTTTTAGTGCCTTTGTCTATAATCTTCTGCTAAAATAAGTATTTATATCGTCCTATAAACTAATGAAAAAACAGCCAGAAAAATTCAAAACGGAAAGTCCGTAATCAAATGCGAAAATCAAAAGTTCAAACACTAAACAAAATGGATAACAACTATCTCAACATCCAATTTCATTATCAACAAAACCACTTTGCAAAACTAATCAAAGTAATTTGAGGGCGTCACCTGGTGTGATAACTCGTCTGACTTCCTTCCATGTTTTATAATAACAATTCAAGCTAGTCAGTCTAATCCGAGGTCAAACATCAATGAAACTGCCCAAAAAGTCATAATACTTATAAATCCAGAAAAGCGTTTCGGACGCATAGAAATGATCAAACTTGTTGTTTTCAATGATTTAAACCCTTATAAAGGTATTTGTATCATATTTCATGTGTGGAATATAAGTGTTTTGTTTTCTTTGTTATATTGTTTTGAGGGGATGTAGAGTGGTATTGTTGTTCGTTTCTATTTTTTTTTAATGTTTTTTTTTTGTAGGTTACTCTTTCTCACCTTTATATTATTCCACTGATTATGATATATGGGAATGTCGTTTAAGAAGTTTGGGATTTTTGTCAGATTTTCGGAATCCTCTGGTTTTATCCATTTGAATGACTAAAATTTATTGTCCATTGACCCCCATTTTTCTTTTATTAAATCTTTTACATATATAATGATAAGTGTTAAAGTCTGATAAAATTTTATTATTTTTAACAGTTTTTGAGAACTCAAACTGGTAAATGAAGCTATGAAAGGTAAAGAGAGAATATTTTCCCGCCAAAATTTCAATAGCTAATATCTCGAAAATAAGCTAGTGTTTTGAAAAGTTATATATTTTGAAAATGAGAAGCGAACTCCCTTAAGGATGTACTCATCTAAGGTTTAGGGATTTTGTTCAAATGTTCGAACTCCTTGTTTATTTTCCTATAATACAAGGTAAAATATTTGGCCCCAAAACACCTATTTTTCTTTTCATATAAGACTTCAATAGCTCATAAAAGGTCATTTACCCAAATTTCAGCAGGTTCTTTATTTCCTTTCTTTCGATTTGAGAGCCAAAGCAAATATATGTAAATATGGTTATTTTGATCTGAGCGTACCTGATGAACACGAAACGCGCGTCAGGCGTATCAAATTAAAAGCATAGAATGCTTAAAGTTACAGAAAAAACTAACAGCATAATTCAAACAATAATGTTTTTATTAAAATAATTATACCAGTTGAAGGTCAAAATTAGAAAAGTATATATATGTATTCACAAATCATTGTAATCATTGTATGAAATTTAAAACCAGCAAGGGTCCATGATTGGATTAATAAAGTATTCTTATTCTTATTCTTATTGTATCCAAAAGAACTAATATCATGCAAAAACAGAATCCATTTCTTAATTTACAATATCATATAGATATACAAAGATGTGGCATGAGTTCCAATGAGACAACTCTCCATCCAAGTAACAAATTACAAAAGTAAATCATTATTATCAACACTAATAGACTAATAATCAACCAGTTATGCACACAATACAATAAATCAGGCAAAAAAAATATTTTTAGATACAACAAGCAATGTTATCGAAGAACAAATTTGCCCAGTAAAATCCGTTAATTTAGCAAAGTATTGTTTTTTATGCTTTGTATAATGTAAATGGTCTTCTTCTGAGCACTAATGGAATTAATTTCTGAGACACGATTCTATTGAAATAAACATTTAATAAAGTAATGTTCAATTTACAATTATCTTTGATTCGACTTAATAAGATTTAGCATGTGATCACTCACACGGCTTCTAAACAACGCACAAATATTTAATAGCAGTGTTCGTAAAAGTATAAGTACAACAGATGCGAAAGAGGCCTGAAGAAAGGGGGCTTAATTGTCAAAAATGATAAAATCTATTCGAGCGAATAGTATTTGTCATCAAGTATTTGCAACTGTACAATGAATGATTATGTTTGAGGCGTATTAAAAATACCTCGACTAATATAAATTAACTCATCATAGATACCAGGACTAAATTTTGTGTATATGCCAGACGCGTGTTTCGTCTAAAAAAAGACTCATCAGTGATGCTCGAATCCAAAAAAATTAAAAAGGCCAAATAAAGTATGAAGTATTCGAAGGTGGTATTGGTGTCTTTCTTAATCTTGGATTGTAAGAAATTGACAACCTAAGGTCAGATTTTATATCAAGTTAGCACAATTTGATGCAGGAATGCAAAACACTATGTCAATTTTCATTAAAAAAACACATTTTTAGAAGATTATAAATTATAAATATTAATATGTTTACGAGTGTAGATAATTTGGCTTGTTTTTTTTTATGTTTTTAAATTGGCATTTTAATGGTACATAACTCTGAAATAGTTAATTTTTGAAGGAATCAACATGTCACTCTGTTACAACCTGTAACTTGAAAAAATGCGCGGTGACCTATAAATTTTTAATTTATTTTTGAACATATATAAATATCTACTACATGTTGGCCAAGAATGAACAAATTCTATCATTTTGAATGTATACTCTAAACTACATCCAGGTTAAAAAAGAACCAATGACATCAATCGTTTTATGTTTAATACAAATTATTGAAAAGGACATAACGTCTGAGAAAAATATAGTTTGCAAAACTATAAAACGTAATGAATATTTTGTTCCATGCTTGTCCTCTTGCAATCTTGTTATCAAAATTAAAAATATGCACACGATTAATAAACAAATGTTAGACACGTTGGAGGTTTACCTTATATAAAACCAGGTTTAGCCAATCATTTTTTCTAAAAACATCTGTATAGAGGGAGTAATATGACGGATGTTTTTCATTTATTTCGTTTGTTGAAAATCCTAACTTTTGATTTTAAATGTACCTTGGATCTTACCTCGGTATTTTGGTTAATACTTTAATGAAAAGAACAATTACAAGGTTTTGTCAGTTAAGATCGGACAAAAGGCAGAAAGTTCGTAGAATCTGTAATTGCATGTGTCCAAACAACATGGTTCGAAAGCAGGAATGAATATTTAACTGATTCCTGTTCATTTTGAAAATATATTTTTATAGATTGTGTTGATGTAAGCTTTATAGTTAATCGATTGAGATCTTAAGAATGAAATATCACACATGACTGTATTGGAAGTGGAAGTTTATGTTGAAAACAAGTAATTAGTCTTAAGTAGTGTTTTTCTTCTTTTGTCCGTTTGTAAGAAGGTGGCAAAGAAAATAAGAAAAAACACAAAAGTTAAGAACATCTTCTAAATATCAATGAATTGTGATTTTAGGAGCATTTAGACTGAAATTAAGTTCACAGTATTTTACCAATGCCCAAATCTCACAAATATATAAAATAAAGGCAATAGTCATAAATCGATTAAGCGAAAACAAATCCAGGTCACTAACCAAAACCATAAAATAGATACAGCAATGTAGCAAACAAAGATATGGTTAAAAACAACAAACTTCAGTCATATTTGAGTCCTTACTCATTTACGGTTAAAATAACAATTTCGCTGGATAATGTGTGTAAATAGTTATGATATTGATCATACTAAATATGATTTTCATGATAATAAAAAGAAAAGAAATTTGCAATATGCATGAATATCTCTATTGATAAGATGGCTAATCATCAACAACAAATTGTATTAGCACAAACTTTGAAGTTTATCAACATTCTTACAAGTTAAAATAAGTCACGGATATGCAATTATGAATCTTATGAAATGTCATGGATAATAAATAACAAGTGTAGTAAATTGTAATTTGTAAATTGTAAATTGTAAATTGTAAAATACTACAATAACATGTCAGCAACAGACAACAAAATAAGATTTTTAAAATGAATTGTGTGCGTTTGAAGCGTATTTTTTAAATTATTTTCATCCAAAACCGAAATATACAAAATCGGAGAGATAATTTTTTTTAAAAATAGGCATTTTTTTTAAGACGACAAAGTACTATTTAGGAGTAAATTTTTCGATAAAGAATATATATAGAAAGATGTGGTGTGAGTGCCAATGAGACAACTCTCCATCCAAATAACAATTTAAAAAAAAATGTTAATAAAATCTCACTAAATCGTACTCGCGTACTAAATATCCGATTTACAACGCATTACATAAAAGTCAATGAAAAAGAAAAATATAGTTCTATTTAATTATATCAAATGACTTTAAGAACTAAATAACTGAGATAATAATTACAAAAGCTTTTAAAGTCCAATTTCCAGAAGTTGTGATAAATTAAGTTAAAGTCTAACAAAATTGGCAAGTGTGGTTTCAAACTAATAATTTGTATTTAGTTCATTTTAAGCTTCTATTTGAATATTGATTCTTTCGAAATTAACTAAAGAAGATTTTATCTCGTTCGTGATATATTTCATTGTCATCGTCTATTGATAGCTCATCACCCACATAAACATTATACAAATTACCTTTCGAATTTTCCTGGGAAATAAAGCACAGTTTGCTGCTGAAGTAATTACAATAAAAGTGTTCATTATATTGCACCCGATGCGCAATCATTGATTCTTCGTTAAGCTAGGGGCCAAATTATATGAATACCTAATACTTAAAATAAAGATTAAAAACTCGATAAATAAAAAAGACCAAAAGTATATCCAAACCTGGACAAGGTTCTTAACGTATGCACGTGGGAGATAAACTACTTAATTTACATTTTTTAATCTTATACAACGTGAATGTCAAAGTCATTTCAAAGTGATAATAACTATTGCATAGGGAAAACAAAGTGATTGAAATATTCTAATCGTATGACCGTCAAGTAAAACTGTTAATCTTATCATTTAATATTTTCATTATCAACCATGATCTTATAAAGCGATTTCCAGGAGCAATAATTTCGGGAACAAAATCATTAAAAATGTTCAATAGACTGTTAACATGGTTAAGGTCTTCTGGATTTAACTACCATTCATTAAATAAATACTGGAACGGTTTAATTATTTTATCCTCATTGGTTATTTTAAAGGTCTTCAGTTATGATGGTCATTTCCCATGATAGGGATGTTGTTAACCTAAAGATGAAGAAAAAATTTCTCCAAGTAATAAAATGAAGAAAAAAAATTACAATTAAAATGATTTTCGGAAGAGTAGCGTATACTCTTATAAGACTGTATAATTATATAGTAAATATTTGATTACATTTTTTATAAAAAATAGAATTCAATTTTAATGAAATAGTATATTTTTTCACTGTGTTTGAAATTGTTATATAAAAAATACCATTCTTCTTGAAATGAAAATTCTACAACTCTTTCTCTCTAGAGTCTCAAATTACAAATAAGATGAATTTCTAACTAAGTTAAAGAACATTTAGAAATATGACATTTGGAATTGCATTGTTTAAAAAATAACTTTACTTTTCAAAAAGAGATGTTCAGAAATTGAGTACCTCAATGACAGTTTTGATATTTACATGAGAGCTTTTAATGATGAAATTTAATATCTGAAGGAAAATAACTTTGAGAAAGGCTTTTATTTCTAAATGAAAATGGAAACTGTTGTCGATAACTGACTCATCACACTTTAAATAAGCATTGAATGTAATATCTTCGTATAAAATTCAAAAAACCTTATATTTGAGTGCCACACATAAGTCGTATGTAGTATGGAAATAAAAATAATGATATAATTGGATCCCAACGATAATTCTTATATTGTTATAGGTCTATATCGTTTATCAAGCAATGAGCATTCAATATGTAAGGCATAAAAAAACATCCAAATTTAACCCGTTGGTTTTGCAACGTTAATAATAAACAGCATACTTAACTACCGAAAAATGCAATCACGTCATCCTAGATATAAGAAGTATTAGTATAAGTGCCAATGAGACAAATCTCACCCAAGGCTATAAGAAGATGTGGTATATGTGCCAATGAGACAAATCTCTATCCAAGGCCATAAGAAGATGTGGTATAAGTGCCAATGAGACAACTCTCCATCCAATCGAATCTGCGAATCTGAAAGTATTTGCGTTTGAAAACGAGCATGAACTATATTTAATCACACTTAATCTACTGCAGGGGTACGAAATTCGAGACCAATGAAGTTTATTTTTCTATCAATACATTTGTATATGACAGTTATTCGTATTACGTTTTATAGTGCACGACGATGATATATTAGGAATACTTTGCAACGTAATTTAGCACCTAATCAAAGAATTGTGATGCCCAACATTTGAAAAAAATAGGTTTTCACAATCTAGCTTTAAAATTAGTAAGTAAACTCATTTTTTTTCTTCTGGAGTCGAATTTGTACAACTTTAATTGAATTAACGATAGTTTTTTTCTATGCAGTAAGTAATATAAGTAAGCAAATGTATGCAGCTCTTTACTATCGATAATTGTATGATTAAGCAAACATTTGAATACGTTAAGGATGTTCGCTACTCTGTTAAAAAATAACAAGCTTTTTAAAAGACTGTTATAAATTGAAAGTATATAAATAACGAAACTTAATAAGCAGAAAATAGTGTGCTTGTTTTCGAGATATAAGCTGTTGAAAATTTGGCGGGAAATAATTCTCTCTAGATTTTTCTTTTACTTAACATTGACACCTTTTTTGTTTAAAAAACTATGAAAAAATAACAAGGATTTCATGAGATTTTCAAATATGGCTTTTTAAATAATATGTAATAAAAATATGAAAAGAAAAGTATGGGTTAGTGGGCAATTTTTTTTAATGCAATACATGGATAAAACCAGAGGATTCCGAAAATCTGGCAAAAATTCAAAAAGTAGAGGAGCAAACATCCTTAAACGCAATAAACTGTAATTCTTAGAAATGCATTCAATGCAAATTAAAATCAACAAAAATTTATCAGAACAAGAAAAAAAAAGCTCTTTCCATTTGCACGTGGTGTTCTTTGATATTTGAAATGTATTTAGAATTATTTTTTTGTTTTTACGTGACTCATGGAAATACAATCAAAAGACAAACAACAGTACACAAAACACAACATAAAAAAAGCAAAGACAAAAGAGTTATATCAACGGTACTAATTTTACTAAACAAGTTATGATCTTGGACAAATCAATCGAAAATTCAAAACCTTATACAATAATGAAATCTGATAAAACAAAACAAAACCCAACAAAAATAACGTCAAACTGGAAAAAGGAATCAGAAATATGCATTAGGAAGATACATAAAACAATTTTTATAACGGGAACTGTTTATATTTTCAACGAAATTGTCTCAATCTTTTCGGAAGTACTAAAATTCCGATAGATGACACTCTCATTCTTGTCTTTTCTTATTCCTTTTGTAAGATATGAATAATATCTAATAAGATTATCTTTGCATAAAGTATATCTTGATGCATGTAATTCTAGTTCTCTGAAAATAATACTGATACTAGATTTAACAGATCCTATAACAAGAGAATAGGGGTCCAATATGGGATATCTGGTACAGACTTAATGCGGGGATTTCAAGCATCACCATTCATATATTGAAGTCTTGTAAAAAATCCTTTTACATTTGTATATTTCATAGCCGATTCATATGTAACTCATATATGTCGTATACATTTATTTTTGTAGCACAGAATATATACAGATTTCTATTAATATAGGGTTATTGCATGAATATTGAAGAATATTGTCCTGAGTAGAATTTCATATTGCACGAGCTTGCGAGTCAATATATGTTCTACAAGGGACAATGTTCCCCAATATTCATGCAATAACCCTTTTATGTATAGCAATATAATATTTGAAAATAAAAATTGATTTAAACAAAAGATTTTGTTGTTGATGACGTCATATGTTTTGAAGATTTATTACACTAGTGCAATATTAGAATTTATTCAACGCTAACTTTTTGTTACTTTCTGTGGGAAATATTATATTGCTATGCAATAATAAAAATTACTGACATATTCTTATTCAACCTTGGTAAAATTGCAACCCTTTGATATATGTAAGACATATCAAAAAGAGGATCCTAGCCAGTGGGACGTGTCTGTTTACAATTTTTATCGGAAGAAACCCCAATGAACTATTAACGGTCATCTTTACCAGTAATTATTTTTTTTAAAAGATAAGTGCAATTGTTTTCTAAAAAAACTATTAAAACAACACGTTATTGTTTAATGTGTTAGAAGCGCTTTCCGGATTTCTCTTCAACAGGAACGCTTAAATTCAATTATTTGAACGAGCTGTATGACCAAAACTACATTAAACTTGTCAAATTCAAATATAATCAACCTTGTCTAATAGAGTTGAAGCCTCATTTTCTTTAAGATTTTAAAATTGATAAACATACAATTTCAGAAAGATTGTTATAAATTTTACCAAAGTACGTACTACTATGCCGATGATACCCCGGGGACTTATAGTCCACTAGTAAAGGTATCGACCCAGTGCTGTTAAAACTAGTGACTTACCTGGTCCAAATGAAACATAAATATGATGATTGTAATATATTTCTGCAAATGCCACTGCTTTGTCATTAGGGCTGCATCGTTCTCCAAAAGTTGTCCGTATCAAATTCAATGAAATGTATCGTTGTAAATACTGTTCACTTTCTCCACTCCATGAAAATTGCGGGAAGTTTGTTGATACCAAAACTATCTTCTTGTTCCATCCAAGAATGTTTATTATTTGCACACAATTTGCAGAATGACGAAAATACAACCCGACAAGGATCACACAAATTTTCAAAAAGGTCATATTTCTAAAATGATGTTTTACCTATCAAAAGAACGAAATAAATTATCTAAAAAAGTCTTTTCATCTCTGATTTTAAAAAAAATGTTTGTTTTGTTACCATTTTCTCCAAACAGAACCCATTAAATACATTAAAAACATATGAAACATGACGACAACGTTAGATATTTTCGTAAAATATACGCATTTTAAATATTTCATGCAGATTTTTTTCTTGTTAAATAATTAAAAAAATTATGTAATCCGACAAAAGAAGAAACAACCTGCTTGTAAAAGAAACAATTTAAGTACCATGTTGACTATGACAATAAGTAAATATCGAATACTGTTTAATATTCTTAGGTATTAATCGTTAAAACAACAATATGAAATTACTAAAAACACTCGCTTTACTCAGAATCTATTTATATTATGTTGACTTTGACATTAAGCAAATACTTCAAATATATTTATCGGTTAAACAATAACATGTAAATGAATAAAAACACTTGCTTTACTCGGAATCTGTTTACATTCCAAAGCATCGTATAGAACTGGATGTTATTGAAAATATTGCAGTAATGAACATTAGAAACGAATGAATTGTCGTCTAATGATGCGGATTCAAATATGACCTTTATACTATTCAAATACATATTTTCTGTCTTTCCTACTGTAATCAAAATCCAATATTTTCCCTCGAAGGTGATTAAGCGGATAGTTATCTAAAATAAGAGAAAAAACTGCATCAAGTGTAGTTATATTATTAAATTAATTTGACTAGAGTTCAACAGGTTTCGCATACATCAAGGATTCTTTATTTGCTATATCAATCAAGGAAGACGTCCTTACTTTGGTAGCATTTAACTAGCACATGTCTTGTTACATGTTTCTAAATATATTTTTTTTTATATAAGTATATTACAGACGACACAAAGGTGAATAACCAGATAATGATTATTTCTAAACAATTTATGATACCTATCAATGAATAATGCATTTCATTAGGGACTATCATTTGCTTTTTTTTCATTTTCCTATTACATGTATCTTCTGTTATGTGTTTTTTTGTCTCTCAACATATATATATATTTCTGAGTAATTCAGTCAACCATGTTTGCCAAAGTTTGATATAATAACTCGCCAAAACATAATACTAAAAATAAAATTAAGGACTGAAAGTATATATATATATATACATAATACTTATGTTATATGAACTTAAGGCGCAATTACTACATAACGTCGCTGGGCTTCTAAAATGTCGTAAACGACATTTTTGGCTAAAAATACTTTTTGACACCAATGGTCTGGGCGGGAGGAAATCTTTGGTATTACAAAAAAGCATACAGTTAGACCAATCAAAATGTGTGAAATAAGACATATTACAAAATTGCAAATGTCAGTTGTTTGTAAAGTTTGCTTCCAAAATGTTGTATGAAAACTTGAAAATTGTTGTAGAATGGCTTTGGGGAAAAAAAATTGTACATTAATTTTCTTTATTTCTGAGGAAATAATTTAAGTTCTTGGATAATCCAGAAGTGTCAAAGTTATTATTTCACTGCTATTTACAAAAGTGTTCAAGTTCACATACGACATTTTGGAAGCATGCATTTTGCCAAAATGTTCCAAGCCTGTTTGTGAGATATTTTTTTCTTGAAAAATTTGTAATTTACAACATTTTAGAAGCCCAGCGACGATAAGTAAGTCGCCTACCAAAACCAATAACAACAACAACAGCATACACCAAGAAAGATACAAAAGAAAATAATTTCACTTTAATTCACTAACCAACCGTATGACATGATTTATTTCTACAGTGTTCGTTTAAGAATGACCCAGAGCAGAAAGTATGAACTGAAACATGTGCTAATGATTTTGATAATTACTTTAAAAAAAAGTAAAAACACAAAAATACTGAACTCCGAGGAAAATTCAAAAAGGAAAGTCCAAAATCAAAAGGCAAAATCAAAATTCCAAACACATCAAACGAATGGATAACAACTGTCATATTCCTGACTTGGTCCAGGCATTTTCTAATGTAGAAAATTGGGGATTGAACCTGGTTTTATAGCTAGCAAAACCTCTCACTTGTATGACAGTCGCATTAAATTCCATTACATTGTCAACGATGCGTGAACAAAACAAACCTACTCAAAGAGTAAAAATGTCAAAAATAGGGGTACAGCAGTCAACATTGTGTTACCATCTCAATCACTATAAAAACAACAAATGTAACGAAGAAGACTATAAAATGAGACTATAACAATGTATAAGGAAAAATTAATGATATAATAAACTCATCATAAATACCAGGACTAAAATGTTACACTTACGCCAGACGCGCGTTTAGTCTTCAAAAGACTCATCAATGACGCTCGAATAAAAAAAAAATAGGCCAAATAAAGTACGAAGTTGAAGAGCATTGAGGACCAAAATTCCTAAAAGTTTTGTCAAATACAGCTAAGGTAATCTATTCCTGAGGTAGAAAAGACTTAGTATTTCAAAAATTCAAAGTTTTGTTAACAGTTTATTTATTATTATTAACATACCAATGATAACTCATGTCAACACAGAAGTACTGAATACTAATGATTATATTTGGAGTGGTCAATGATTCTTTGTATATTTTGAATATTATGCATTGATAACTTTGCAATATAGTTAGTTTATTGTACTAAACTAAAGGCAATATGTGTACAATGTCGTGTCACGGTACTTTTCTATCCCAAATGCATGTATTTGGTTTTGATGTTATATGGGTTATTTTCATCGGATTTTGTCTAATGCTTAGCTATATAGTCCGTTGCTGTGTGTGTTACATTTTAATGTTGTGTCGTTGTTCTCCTCTAATATTTAATGCATTTGTATTCAACTCATTATCATGGACGGATATTCAACCCAAAGATTTTATTTGATAAGGTTACAAAAGAGGGGTGAAAGATACAAGAGGAACGTTCAAACTCATAGATAGAAAATTAACACAATTGCTAAAAAAAGAAACAGACAAACAGACAAATAAAAGTACACAAGACACAGTATAGAAAACTAAAGATTAAACAACACGAACCCCACTGAAAACAGAGGTTGATATCATGTTCTCCGGAATGGAAAGCAGATCAGACTCCACATGTAAGAATCATCTAGGGCAGAAAGTATGAACCAAAAATGATACTTATGATTTTGATTACCATAGAAAAAATTAATGATACAAATGATTTTATTTGGACTGGTCGATGATTCTGTTTATATATTTGAATATCATGCATTGGCAACATTGCAACATTGATGAGTTTCTTGTACTAAGCTAAAATGCAGTCCAGCTGAGTGCAATGTCATATATGTGTATATCCTAACGATTTTCAATACTTGTTTCCAA
>NW_027269120.1:0-34996 GCF_963676685.1 Mytilus edulis
AATCAACCAACCAACTAATCAATTAATCAATCAATCAACTAATCAATCAATCATGATCATGATCAATCAATCATGTTTCCGTCTCATGTGTTTAATATAGGGTCCAAGATCTTCTTTGTTTCTTTTTCCGTGTTTCAATTGACCCTATCCAACGTGTTTAACCAACCAACCAACCAATCAACCAACCAACTAACCAACTTATCAATCAATCAATCAATCAATCAATCAATCAATCTGTATGACTGTTTAATCATGACAGTTTATTGAAGGAACAAACTCTCAATTATTCAAGAAAAAATGAAATTTAATATTGTTCTTACGTCACTTCTGAAAAAAAAAATCCACATGTTCTCTGAAACTACAAGTACAATCGACCTCAAAATTTGCAGTCAGCAGGGCATACATGTACTAAACGTTTATAAAAAAACTTGGTGCAGATATCTCTCAAAGCTTTTCCTAGAGAAAAGAAATCGCAATGCCGTAAAAATAGCTTGCTAGGTCCGTAAATCTCAGTAAAAACCTACAATAAAATGTCCGCTCCGAGTTTTGAAATACTAATCTGTGTTACAAACAGGTGCTGAAAAATGTACATTATCAGAAAATAATCAATAAATGTGTTTTAAAGTTACACCGGATCAATTAAATCCAAAACATGCACTACTTGTGAACTGTCATCAAAATGTCAATTTCCTACAATGACAAAAGAAATTACATTTTTGTACATTCCATCTCTATAGATGTTGTCTGTTTAACGTCCCCACCTAAAAAGAAATAAAAAAGACTATCTTTTCGTTATTATAAACCCGTGTCACGTGATGTGGCGCGCGCGCTGTACCTAAAATAAAAGAAAAACTTTCCAAACTAAACATGAAACTTCTCCGGTAACAATAATATAGACCCCATACAGAAACAAACAAACAAACAAACACCCCCCAATTCAATTAATTTTACAGGGGGAAAGACCCCCTACAATTGCTTTTTTAAAGCAATTGATTTATATTGTAAAAAACCTTTTTAACCATTCTGTTCCGTTAATAAAAAAAAAAAAAAAATCTCCCCGAGACCCCCTTTTGCCGCCACCCCCTTTTTTTTTAACCCTCCAATTACAACTGAATGTAGGTTGTGTGCTATCTATCCTATCATTGTAAAACGAACGACAACTCCAGTTTTTTCCATATTATTAGGTCTTTCCACTTTTCTGTGGAAAGACCTATTGTTTTTCTTCTGATTATTTTTTTTTTTTTTCTTCCGCCTAATTTAGTTCTTGCGATAAACATTTGTTTCGCAATATGTCGCTTAGATATTTTGTATATGATATCGAACAGTTTATGCGCTTTTGAAATTTACCCTGCGTAAACGAATACTTTTCTTTGTAGGAGTTATCTCCCCAAACACTGTTTTCCTTGTTATGGCATCTCCTTCGCAACCGTTAAAGATTATGACAAATTTATTTTACAAAATTGTTCGTTACACCCTCAGTAATTTTTTGGCGTATTTGGATCGAAGCGATTCGAAGAAATTTTATAGGAGTTATCTATCTTTTCGGAATAAATTTGTCGGTATGTTTTTTTAACTCATAAACCGTTAACCGTATAACCCTGGAATGTTTTTATTTGAGTCCCCTGATTCCTAACTTAGAAAATAAGGTCAAGGTCAAAGGTCAAGGTCATATTTTAGATTTTCATATGTCTTTGATTTCCCTATAACTCTTGAACGGTTATAGATACAAAAAAATTAAGCAGTGAAAAATGCTTGGTACTTCAAGGGGCAACTTTTTTTTACATTATGACTATATTGATTTTACCATCATGTAAGGGACATAACTCCCATCGATGGTTTTTAAAAGGCCATTTTTAGGCAAAACTCTTAAACAAAAGGTCCTTGACCCATAGGGTCTTTTGCAATGACCTTGTGGAGCAATGACCTTGACGAAGGTTACAAGGTCAAAGGTCAAGGTCATCAAATTATGTGGTTTTGGCACTATTTAAACAGTTTTATGTGTGTTTGAATTTCAACCAACCAACCAACATACCAACCAACCAATCAATCAATCAATCAATCAATCAATCAATCAATCAATCATGATCATGATCAATCAACCAATAATGATCATGATCAATCAATCAATCATGTTTCCGTCTCATGTGTTTCTTATAGGGTTCAACCAACCAACCAACCAACCAACCAATCAATCAATCAATCATGATCATGATCAACCAATCATGTTTCCGTCTCATGTGTTTAATATAGGGTCCAAGATCTTCTTTGTGTCTTTTTCCGTGTTTCAATTGACCCTATCCAATGTGTTTAACCAACCAACCAACCAACCAACCAACCAACCAACTAATCAAGCAATCAATCAATCAATCAATCAATCAATCATGATCATGATCAATCAATCATGTTTCCGTCTCATGTGTTTAATATAGGGTCCAAGATCTTCTTTGTTTCTTTTTCCGTGTTTCAATTGACCCTATCCAACGTGTTTAACCAACCAACCAACCAACCAACCAATCAATCAATCATGATCATGATCAATCAATCATGTTTCCGTCTCATGTGTTTAATATAGGGTCCAAGATCTTCTTTGTTTCTTTTTCCGTGTTTTCAATTGACCCTATCCAACGTGTTTAACCAATCAACCAACCAACTAATCAATTAATCAATCAATCAACTAATCAATCAATCATGATCATGATCAATCAATCATGTTTCCGTCTCATGTGTTTAATATAGGGTCCAAGATCTTCTTTGTTTCTTTTTCCGTGTTTCAATTGACCCTATCCAACGTGTTTAACCAACCAACCAACCAATCAATCAATCATGATCATGATCAATCAATCATGTTTCCGTCTCATGTGTTTAATATAGGGTCCAAGATCTTCTTTGTTTCTTTTTCCGTGTTTCAATTGACCCTATCCAACGTGTTTAACCAATCAACCAACCAACTAATCAATTAATCAATCAATCAACTAATCAATCAATCATGATCATGATCAATCAATCATGTTTCCGTCTCATGTGTTTAATATAGGGTCCAAGATCTTCTTTGTTTCTTTTTCCGTGTTTCAATTGACCCTATCCAACGTGTTTAACCAACCAACCAACCAATCAACCAACCAACTAACCAACTTATCAATCAATCAATCAATCAATCAATCAATCAATCTGTATGACTGTTTAATCATGACAGTTTATTGAAGGAACAAACTCTCAATTATTCAAGAAAAAATGAAATTTAATATTGTTCTTACGTCACTTCTGAAAAAAAAAATCCACATGTTCTCTGAAACTACAAGTACAATCGACCTCAAAAATTTGCAGTCAGCAGGGCATACATGTACTAAACGTTTATAAAAAAACTTGGTGCAGATATCTCTCAAAGCTTTTCCTAGAGAAAAGAAATCGCAATGCCGTAAAAATAGCTTGCTAGGTCCGTAAATCTCAGTAAAAACCTACAATAAAATGTCCGCTCCGAGTTTGAAATACTAATCTGTGTTACAAACAGGTGCTGAAAAATGTACATTATCAGAAAATAATCAATAAATGTGTTTTAAAGTTACACCGGATCAATTAAATCCAAAACATGCACTACTTGTGAACTGTCATCAAAATGTCAATTTCCTACAATGACAAAAGAAATTACATTTTTGTACATTCCATCTCTATAGATGTTGTCTGTTTAACGTCCCCACCTAAAAAGAAATAAAAAAGACTATCTTTTCGTTATTATAAACCCGTGTCACGTGATGTGGCGCGCGCGCTGTACCTAAAATAAAAGAAAAACTTTCCAAACTAAACATGAAACTTCTCCGGTAACAATAATATAGACCCCATACAGAAACAAACAAACAAACAAACACCCCCCCAATTCAATTAATTTTACAGGGGGAAAGACCCCCTACAATTGCTTTTTTAAAGCAATTGATTTATATTGTAAAAAACCTTTTTAACCATTCTGTTCCGTTAATAAAAAAAAAAAAAAATCTCCCCGAGACCCCCTTTTGCCGCCACCCCCCTTTTTTTTTAACCCTCCAATTACAACTGAATGTAGGTTGTGTGCTATCTATCCTATCATTGTAAAAACGAACGACAACTCCAGTTTTTTCCATATTATTAGGTCTTTCCACTTTTCTGTGGAAAGACCTATTGTTTTTCTTCTGATTATTTTTTTTTTTTTCTTCCGCCTAATTTAGTTCTTGCGATAAACATTTGTTTCGCAATATGTCGCTTAGATATTTTGTATATGATATCGAACAGTTTATGCGCTTTTGAAATTTACCCTGCGTAAACGAATACTTTTCTTTGTAGGAGTTATCTCCCCAAACACTGTTTTCCTTGTTATGGCATCTCCTTCGCAACCGTTAAAGATTATGACAAATTTATTTTACAAAATTGTTCGTTACACCCTCAGTAATTTTTGGCGTATTTGGATCGAAGCGATTCGAAGAAATTTTATAGGAGTTATCTATCTTTTCGGAATAAATTTGTCGGTATGTTTTTTTAACTCATAAACCGTTAACCGTATAACCCTGGAATGTTTTTATTTGAGTCCCCTGATTCCTAACTTAGAAAATAAGGTCAAGGTCAAAGGTCAAGGTCATATTTTAGATTTTCATATGTCTTTGATTTCCCTATAACTCTTGAACGGTTATAGATACAAAAAAATTAAGCAGTGAAAAATGCTTGGTACTTCAAGGGGCAACTTTTTTTACATTATGACTATATTGATTTTACCATCATGTAAGGGACATAACTCCCATCGATGGTTTTTAAAAGGCCATTTTTAGGCAAAACTCTTAAACAAAAGGTCCTTGACCCATAGGGTCTTTTGCAATGACCTTGTGGAGCAATGACCTTGACGAAGGTTACAAGGTCAAAGGTCAAGGTCATCAAATTATGTGGTTTTGGCACTATTTAAACAGTTTTATGTGTGTTTGAATTTCAACCAACCAACCAACATACCAACCAACCAATCAATCAATCAATCAATCAATCAATCAATCAATCAATCATGATCATGATCAATCAACCAATAATGATCATGATCAATCAATCAATCATGTTTCCGTCTCATGTGTTTCTTATAGGGTTCAACCAACCAACCAACCAACCAACCAATCAATCAATCAATCATGATCATGATCAACCAATCATGTTTCCGTCTCATGTGTTTAATATAGGGTCCAAGATCTTCTTTGTGTCTTTTTCCGTGTTTCAATTGACCCTATCCAATGTGTTTAACCAACCAACCAACCAACCAACCAACCAACCAACTAATCAAGCAATCAATCAATCAATCAATCAATCAATCATGATCATGATCAATCAATCATGTTTCCGTCTCATGTGTTTAATATAGGGTCCAAGATCTTCTTTGTTTCTTTTTCCGTGTTTCAATTGACCCTATCCAACGTGTTTAACCAACCAACCAACCAACCAACCAATCAATCAATCATGATCATGATCAATCAATCATGTTTCCGTCTCATGTGTTTAATATAGGGTCCAAGATCTTCTTTGTTTCTTTTTCCGTGTTTCAATTGACCCTATCCAACGTGTTTAACCAATCAACCAACCAACTAATCAATTAATCAATCAATCAACTAATCAATCAATCATGATCATGATCAATCAATCATGTTTCCGTCTCATGTGTTTAATATAGGGTCCAAGATCTTCTTTGTTTCTTTTTCCGTGTTTCAATTGACCCTATCCAACGTGTTTAACCAACCAACCAACCAATCAATCAATCATGATCATGATCAATCAATCATGTTTCCGTCTCATGTGTTTAATATAGGGTCCAAGATCTTCTTTGTTTCTTTTTCCGTGTTTCAATTGACCCTATCCAACGTGTTTAACCAATCAACCAACCAACTAATCAATTAATCAATCAATCAACTAATCAATCAATCATGATCATGATCAATCAATCATGTTTCCGTCTCATGTGTTTAATATAGGGTCCAAGATCTTCTTTGTTTCTTTTTCCGTGTTTCAATTGACCCTATCCAACGTGTTTAACCAACCAACCAACCAATCAACCAACCAACTAACCAACTTATCAATCAATCAATCAATCAATCAATCAATCAATCTGTATGACTGTTTAATCATGACAGTTTATTGAAGGAACAAACTCTCAATTATTCAAGAAAAAATGAAATTTAATATTGTTCTTACGTCACTTCTGAAAAAAAAAATCCACATGTTCTCTGAAACTACAAGTACAATCGACCTCAAAATTTGCAGTCAGCAGGGCATACATGTACTAAACGTTTATAAAAAAACTTGGTGCAGATATCTCTCAAAGCTTTTCCTAGAGAAAAGAAATCGCAATGCCGTAAAAATAGCTTGCTAGGTCCGTAAATCTCAGTAAAAACCTACAATAAAATGTCCGCTCCGAGTTTGAAATACTAATCTGTGTTACAAACAGGTGCTGAAAAATGTACATTATCAGAAAATAATCAATAAATGTGTTTTAAAGTTACACCGGATCAATTAAATCCAAAACATGCACTACTTGTGAACTGTCATCAAAATGTCAATTTCCTACAATGACAAAAGAAATTACATTTTTGTACATTCCATCTCTATAGATGTTGTCTGTTTAACGTCCCCACCTAAAAAGAAATAAAAAAGACTATCTTTTCGTTATTATAAACCCGTGTCACGTGATGTGGCGCGCGCGCTGTACCTAAAATAAAAGAAAAACTTTCCAAACTAAACATGAAACTTCTCCGGTAACAATAATATAGACCCCATACAGAAACAAACAAACAAACAAACACCCCCCAATTCAATTAATTTTACAGGGGGAAAGACCCCCTACAATTGCTTTTTTAAAGCAATTGATTTATATTGTAAAAAACCTTTTTAACCATTCTGTTCCGTTAATAAAAAAAAAAAAAATCTCCCCGAGACCCCCTTTTGCCGCCACCCCCTTTTTTTTTAACCCTCCAATTACAACTGAATGTAGGTTGTGTGCTATCTATCCTATCATTGTAAAACGAACGACAACTCCAGTTTTTTCCATATTATTAGGTCTTTCCACTTTTCTGTGGAAAGACCTATTGTTTTTCTTCTGATTATTTTTTTTTTTTTCTTCCGCCTAATTTAGTTCTTGCGATAAACATTTGTTTCGCAATATGTCGCTTAGATATTTTGTATATGATATCGAACAGTTTATGCGCTTTTGAAATTTACCCTGCGTAAACGAATACTTTTCTTTGTAGGAGTTATCTCCCCAAACACTGTTTTCCTTGTTATGGCATCTCCTTCGCAACCGTTAAAGATTATGACAAATTTATTTTACAAAATTGTTCGTTACACCCTCAGTAATTTTTGGCGTATTTGGATCGAAGCGATTCGAAGAAATTTTATAGGAGTTATCTATCTTTTCGGAATAAATTTGTCGGTATGTTTTTTTAACTCATAAACCGTTAACCGTATAACCCTGGAATGTTTTTATTTGAGTCCCCTGATTCCTAACTTAGAAAATAAGGTCAAGGTCAAAGGTCAAGGTCATATTTTAGATTTTCATATGTCTTTGATTTCCCTATAACTCTTGAACGGTTATAGATACAAAAAAATTAAGCAGTGAAAAATGCTTGGTACTTCAAGGGGCAACTTTTTTTACATTATGACTATATTGATTTTACCATCATGTAAGGGACATAACTCCCATCGATGGTTTTTAAAAGGCCATTTTTAGGCAAAACTCTTAAACAAAAGGTCCTTGACCCATAGGGTCTTTTGCAATGACCTTGTGGAGCAATGACCTTGACGAAGGTTACAAGGTCAAAGGTCAAGGTCATCAAATTATGTGGTTTTGGCACTATTTAAACAGTTTTATGTGTGTTTGAATTTCAACCAACCAACCAACATACCAACCAACCAATCAATCAATCAATCAATCAATCAATCAATCAATCAATCATGATCATGATCAATCAACCAATAATGATCATGATCAATCAATCAATCATGTTTCCGTCTCATGTGTTTCTTATAGGGTTCAACCAACCAACCAACCAACCAACCAATCAATCAATCAATCATGATCATGATCAACCAATCATGTTTCCGTCTCATGTGTTTAATATAGGGTCCAAGATCTTCTTTGTGTCTTTTTCCGTGTTTCAATTGACCCTATCCAATGTGTTTAACCAAACAACCAACCAACCAACCAACCAACCAACTAATCAAGCAATCAATCAATCAATCAATCAATCAATCATGATCATGATCAATCAATCATGTTTCCGTCTCATGTGTTTAATATAGGGTCCAAGATCTTCTTTGTTTCTTTTTCCGTGTTTCAATTGACCCTATCCAACGTGTTTAACCAACCAACCAACCAACCAACCAATCAATCAATCATGATCATGATCAATCAATCATGTTTCCGTCTCATGTGTTTAATATAGGGTCCAAGATCTTCTTTGTTTCTTTTTCCGTGTTTCAATTGACCCTATCCAACGTGTTTAACCAATCAACCAACCAACTAATCAATTAATCAATCAATCAACTAATCAATCAATCATGATCATGATCAATCAATCATGTTTCCGTCTCATGTGTTTAATATAGGGTCCAAGATCTTCTTTGTTTCTTTTTCCGTGTTTCAATTGACCCTATCCAACGTGTTTAACCAACCAACCAACCAATCAATCAATCATGATCATGATCAATCAATCATGTTTCCGTCTCATGTGTTTAATATAGGGTCCAAGATCTTCTTTGTTTCTTTTTCCGTGTTTCAATTGACCCTATCCAACGTGTTTAACCAATCAACCAACCAACTAATCAATTAATCAATCAATCAACTAATCAATCAATCATGATCATGATCAATCAATCATGTTTCCGTCTCATGTGTTTAATATAGGGTCCAAGATCTTCTTTGTTTCTTTTTCCGTGTTTCAATTGACCCTATCCAACGTGTTTAACCAACCAACCAACCAATCAACCAACCAACTAACCAACTTATCAATCAATCAATCAATCAATCAATCAATCAATCTGTATGACTGTTTAATCATGACAGTTTATTGAAGGAACAAACTCTCAATTATTCAAGAAAAAATGAAATTTAATATTGTTCTTACGTCACTTCTGAAAAAAAAAATCCACATGTTCTCTGAAACTACAAGTACAATCGACCTCAAAATTTGCAGTCAGCAGGGCATACATGTACTAAACGTTTATAAAAAAACTTGGTGCAGATATCTCTCAAAGCTTTTCCTAGAGAAAAGAAATCGCAATGCCGTAAAAATAGCTTGCTAGGTCCGTAAATCTCAGTAAAAACCTACAATAAAATGTCCGCTCCGAGTTTGAAATACTAATCTGTGTTACAAACAGGTGCTGAAAAATGTACATTATCAGAAAATAATCAATAAATGTGTTTTAAAGTTACACCGGATCAATTAAATCCAAAACATGCACTACTTGTGAACTGTCATCAAAATGTCAATTTCCTACAATGACAAAAGAAATTACATTTTTGTACATTCCATCTCTATAGATGTTGTCTGTTTAACGTCCCCACCTAAAAAGAAATAAAAAAGACTATCTTTTCGTTATTATAAACCCGTGTCACGTGATGTGGCGCGCGCGCTGTACCTAAAATAAAAGAAAAACTTTCCAAACTAAACATGAAACTTCTCCGGTAACAATAATATAGACCCCATACAGAAACAAACAAACAAACAAACACCCCCCAATTCAATTAATTTTACAGGGGGAAAGACCCCCTACAATTGCTTTTTTAAAGCAATTGATTTATATTGTAAAAAACCTTTTTAACCATTCTGTTCCGTTAATAAAAAAAAACAAAATCTCCCCGAGACCCCCTTTTGCCGCCACCCCCTTTTTTTTTAACCCTCCAATTACAACTGAATGTAGGTTGTGTGCTATCTATCCTATCATTGTAAAACGAACGACAACTCCAGTTTTTTCCATATTATTAGGTCTTTCCACTTTTCTGTGGAAAGACCTATTGTTTTTCTTCTGATTATTTTTTTTTTTTTCTTCCGCCTAATTTAGTTCTTGCGATAAACATTTGTTTCGCAATATGTCGCTTAGATATTTTGTATATGATATCGAACAGTTTATGCGCTTTTGAAATTTACCCTGCGTAAACGAATACTTTTCTTTGTAGGAGTTATCTCCCCAAACACTGTTTTCCTTGTTATGGCATCTCCTTCGCAACCGTTAAAGATTATGACAAATTTATTTTACAAAATTGTTCGTTACACCCTCAGTAATTTTTGGCGTATTTGGATCGAAGCGATTCGAAGAAATTTTATAGGAGTTATCTATCTTTTCGGAATAAATTTGTCGGTATGTTTTTTTAACTCATAAACCGTTAACCGTATAACCCTGGAATGTTTTTATTTGAGTCCCCTGATTCCTAACTTAGAAAATAAGGTCAAGGTCAAAGGTCAAGGTCATATTTTAGATTTTCATATGTCTTTGATTTCCCTATAACTCTTGAACGGTTATAGATACAAAAAAATTAAGCAGTGAAAAATGCTTGGTACTTCAAGGGGCAACTTTTTTTACATTATGACTATATTGATTTTACCATCATGTAAGGGACATAACTCCCATCGATGGTTTTTAAAAGGCCATTTTTAGGCAAAACTCTTAAACAAAAGGTCCTTGACCCATAGGGTCTTTTGCAATGACCTTGTGGAGCAATGACCTTGACGAAGGTTACAAGGTCAAAGGTCAAGGTCATCAAATTATGTGGTTTTGGCACTATTTAAACAGTTTTATGTGTGTTTGAATTTCAACCAACCAACCAACATACCAACCAACCAATCAATCAATCAATCAATCAATCAATCAATCAATCAATCATGATCATGATCAATCAACCAATAATGATCATGATCAATCAATCAATCATGTTTCCGTCTCATGTGTTTCTTATAGGGTTCAACCAACCAACCAACCAACCAACCAATCAATCAATCAATCATGATCATGATCAACCAATCATGTTTCCGTCTCATGTGTTTAATATAGGGTCCAAGATCTTCTTTGTGTCTTTTTCCGTGTTTCAATTGACCCTATCCAATGTGTTTAACCAACCAACCAACCAACCAACCAACCAACCAACTAATCAAGCAATCAATCAATCAATCAATCAATCAATCATGATCATGATCAATCAATCATGTTTCCGTCTCATGTGTTTAATATAGGGTCCAAGATCTTCTTTGTTTCTTTTTCCGTGTTTCAATTGACCCTATCCAACGTGTTTAACCAACCAACCAACCAACCAACCAATCAATCAATCATGATCATGATCAATCAATCATGTTTCCGTCTCATGTGTTTAATATAGGGTCCAAGATCTTCTTTGTTTCTTTTTCCGTGTTTCAATTGACCCTATCCAACGTGTTTAACCAATCAACCAACCAACTAATCAATTAATCAATCAATCAACTAATCAATCAATCATGATCATGATCAATCAATCATGTTTCCGTCTCATGTGTTTAATATAGGGTCCAAGATCTTCTTTGTTTCTTTTTCCGTGTTTCAATTGACCCTATCCAACGTGTTTAACCAACCAACCAACCAATCAATCAATCATGATCATGATCAATCAATCATGTTTCCGTCTCATGTGTTTAATATAGGGTCCAAGATCTTCTTTGTTTCTTTTTCCGTGTTTCAATTGACCCTATCCAACGTGTTTAACCAATCAACCAACCAACTAATCAATTAATCAATCAATCAACTAATCAATCAATCATGATCATGATCAATCAATCATGTTTCCGTCTCATGTGTTTAATATAGGGTCCAAGATCTTCTTTGTTTCTTTTTCCGTGTTTCAATTGACCCTATCCAACGTGTTTAACCAACCAACCAACCAATCAACCAACCAACTAACCAACTTATCAATCAATCAATCAATCAATCAATCAATCAATCTGTATGACTGTTTAATCATGACAGTTTATTGAAGGAACAAACTCTCAATTATTCAAGAAAAAATGAAATTTAATATTGTTCTTACGTCACTTCTGAAAAAAAAAATCCACATGTTCTCTGAAACTACAAGTACAATCGACCTCAAAATTTGCAGTCAGCAGGGCATACATGTACTAAACGTTTATAAAAAAACTTGGTGCAGATATCTCTCAAAGCTTTTCCTAGAGAAAAGAAATCGCAATGCCGTAAAAATAGCTTGCTAGGTCCGTAAATCTCAGTAAAAACCTACAATAAAATGTCCGCTCCGAGTTTGAAATACTAATCTGTGTTACAAACAGGTGCTGAAAAATGTACATTATCAGAAAATAATCAATAAATGTGTTTTAAAGTTACACCGGATCAATTAAATCCAAAACATGCACTACTTGTGAACTGTCATCAAAATGTCAATTTCCTACAATGACAAAAGAAATTACATTTTTGTACATTCCATCTCTATAGATGTTGTCTGTTTAACGTCCCCACCTAAAAAGAAATAAAAAAGACTATCTTTTCGTTATTATAAACCCGTGTCACGTGATGTGGCGCGCGCGCTGTACCTAAAATAAAAGAAAAACTTTCCAAACTAAACATGAAACTTCTCCGGTAACAATAATATAGACCCCATACAGAAACAAACAAACAAACAAACACCCCCCAATTCAATTAATTTTACAGGGGGAAAGACCCCCTACAATTGCTTTTTTAAAGCAATTGATTTATATTGTAAAAAACCTTTTTAACCATTCTGTTCCGTTAATAAAAAAAAACAAAATCTCCCCGAGACCCCCTTTTGCCGCCACCCCCTTTTTTTTTAACCCTCCAATTACAACTGAATGTAGGTTGTGTGCTATCTATCCTATCATTGTAAAACGAACGACAACTCCAGTTTTTTCCATATTATTAGGTCTTTCCACTTTTCTGTGGAAAGACCTATTGTTTTTCTTCTGATTATTTTTTTTTTTTTCTTCCGCCTAATTTAGTTCTTGCGATAAACATTTGTTTCGCAATATGTCGCTTAGATATTTTGTATATGATATCGAACAGTTTATGCGCTTTTGAAATTTACCCTGCGTAAACGAATACTTTTCTTTGTAGGAGTTATCTCCCCAAACACTGTTTTCCTTGTTATGGCATCTCCTTCGCAACCGTTAAAGATTATGACAAATTTATTTTACAAAATTGTTCGTTACACCCTCAGTAATTTTTGGCGTATTTGGATCGAAGCGATTCGAAGAAATTTTATAGGAGTTATCTATCTTTTCGGAATAAATTTGTCGGTATGTTTTTTTAACTCATAAACCGTTAACCGTATAACCCTGGAATGTTTTTATTTGAGTCCCCTGATTCCTAACTTAGAAAATAAGGTCAAGGTCAAAGGTCAAGGTCATATTTTAGATTTTCATATGTCTTTGATTTCCCTATAACTCTTGAACGGTTATAGATACAAAAAAATTAAGCAGTGAAAAATGCTTGGTACTTCAAGGGGCAACTTTTTTTACATTATGACTATATTGATTTTACCATCATGTAAGGGACATAACTCCCATCGATGGTTTTTAAAAGGCCATTTTTAGGCAAAACTCTTAAACAAAAGGTCCTTGACCCATAGGGTCTTTTGCAATGACCTTGTGGAGCAATGACCTTGACGAAGGTTACAAGGTCAAAGGTCAAGGTCATCAAATTATGTGGTTTTGGCACTATTTAAACAGTTTTATGTGTGTTTGAATTTCAACCAACCAACCAACATACCAACCAACCAATCAATCAATCAATCAATCAATCAATCAATCAATCAATCATGATCATGATCAATCAACCAATAATGATCATGATCAATCAATCAATCATGTTTCCGTCTCATGTGTTTCTTATAGGGTTCAACCAACCAACCAACCAACCAACCAATCAATCAATCAATCATGATCATGATCAACCAATCATGTTTCCGTCTCATGTGTTTAATATAGGGTCCAAGATCTTCTTTGTGTCTTTTTCCGTGTTTCAATTGACCCTATCCAATGTGTTTAACCAACCAACCAACCAACCAACCAACCAACCAACTAATCAAGCAATCAATCAATCAATCAATCAATCAATCATGATCATGATCAATCAATCATGTTTCCGTCTCATGTGTTTAATATAGGGTCCAAGATCTTCTTTGTTTCTTTTTCCGTGTTTCAATTGACCCTATCCAACGTGTTTAACCAACCAACCAACCAACCAACCAATCAATCAATCATGATCATGATCAATCAATCATGTTTCCGTCTCATGTGTTTAATATAGGGTCCAAGATCTTCTTTGTTTCTTTTTCCGTGTTTCAATTGACCCTATCCAACGTGTTTAACCAATCAACCAACCAACTAATCAATTAATCAATCAATCAACTAATCAATCAATCATGATCATGATCAATCAATCATGTTTCCGTCTCATGTGTTTAATATAGGGTCCAAGATCTTCTTTGTTTCTTTTTCCGTGTTTCAATTGACCCTATCCAACGTGTTTAACCAACCAACCAACCAATCAATCAATCATGATCATGATCAATCAATCATGTTTCCGTCTCATGTGTTTAATATAGGGTCCAAGATCTTCTTTGTTTCTTTTTCCGTGTTTCAATTGACCCTATCCAACGTGTTTAACCAATCAACCAACCAACTAATCAATTAATCAATCAATCAACTAATCAATCAATCATGATCATGATCAATCAATCATGTTTCCGTCTCATGTGTTTAATATAGGGTCCAAGATCTTCTTTGTTTCTTTTTCCGTGTTTCAATTGACCCTATCCAACGTGTTTAACCAACCAACCAACCAATCAACCAACCAACTAACCAACTTATCAATCAATCAATCAATCAATCAATCAATCAATCTGTATGACTGTTTAATCATGACAGTTTATTGAAGGAACAAACTCTCAATTATTCAAGAAAAAATGAAATTTAATATTGTTCTTACGTCACTTCTGAAAAAAAAAATCCACATGTTCTCTGAAACTACAAGTACAATCGACCTCAAAATTTGCAGTCAGCAGGGCATACATGTACTAAACGTTTATAAAAAAACTTGGTGCAGATATCTCTCAAAGCTTTTCCTAGAGAAAAGAAATCGCAATGCCGTAAAAATAGCTTGCTAGGTCCGTAAATCTCAGTAAAAACCTACAATAAAATGTCCGCTCCGAGTTTGAAATACTAATCTGTGTTACAAACAGGTGCTGAAAAATGTACATTATCAGAAAATAATCAATAAATGTGTTTTAAAGTTACACCGGATCAATTAAATCCAAAACATGCACTACTTGTGAACTGTCATCAAAATGTCAATTTCCTACAATGACAAAAGAAATTACATTTTTGTACATTCCATCTCTATAGATGTTGTCTGTTTAACGTCCCCACCTAAAAAGAAATAAAAAAGACTATCTTTTCGTTATTATAAACCCGTGTCACGTGATGTGGCGCGCGCGCTGTACCTAAAATAAAAGAAAAACTTTCCAAACTAAACATGAAACTTCTCCGGTAACAATAATATAGACCCCATACAGAAACAAACAAACAAACAAACACCCCCCAATTCAATTAATTTTACAGGGGGAAAGACCCCCTACAATTGCTTTTTTAAAGCAATTGATTTATATTGTAAAAAACCTTTTTAACCATTCTGTTCCGTTAATAAAAAAAAAAAAAATCTCCCCGAGACCCCCTTTTGCCGCCACCCCCTTTTTTTTTAACCCTCCAATTACAACTGAATGTAGGTTGTGTGCTATCTATCCTATCATTGTAAAACGAACGACAACTCCAGTTTTTTCCATATTATTAGGTCTTTCCACTTTTCTGTGGAAAGACCTATTGTTTTTCTTCTGATTATTTTTTTTTTTTTCTTCCGCCTAATTTAGTTCTTGCGATAAACATTTGTTTCGCAATATGTCGCTTAGATATTTTGTATATGATATCGAACAGTTTATGCGCTTTTGAAATTTACCCTGCGTAAACGAATACTTTTCTTTGTAGGAGTTATCTCCCCAAACACTGTTTTCCTTGTTATGGCATCTCCTTCGCAACCGTTAAAGATTATGACAAATTTATTTTACAAAATTGTTCGTTACACCCTCAGTAATTTTTGGCGTATTTGGATCGAAGCGATTCGAAGAAATTTTATAGGAGTTATCTATCTTTTCGGAATAAATTTGTCGGTATGTTTTTTTAACTCATAAACCGTTAACCGTATAACCCTGGAATGTTTTTATTTGAGTCCCCTGATTCCTAACTTAGAAAATAAGGTCAAGGTCAAAGGTCAAGGTCATATTTTAGATTTTCATATGTCTTTGATTTCCCTATAACTCTTGAACGGTTATAGATACAAAAAAATTAAGCAGTGAAAAATGCTTGGTACTTCAAGGGGCAACTTTTTTTACATTATGACTATATTGATTTTACCATCATGTAAGGGACATAACTCCCATCGATGGTTTTTAAAAGGCCATTTTTAGGCAAAACTCTTAAACAAAAGGTCCTTGACCCATAGGGTCTTTTGCAATGACCTTGTGGAGCAATGACCTTGACGAAGGTTACAAGGTCAAAGGTCAAGGTCATCAAATTATGTGGTTTTGGCACTATTTAAACAGTTTTATGTGTGTTTGAATTTCAACCAACCAACCAACATACCAACCAACCAATCAATCAATCAATCAATCAATCAATCAATCAATCAATCATGATCATGATCAATCAACCAATAATGATCATGATCAATCAATCAATCATGTTTCCGTCTCATGTGTTTCTTATAGGGTTCAACCAACCAACCAACCAACCAACCAATCAATCAATCAATCATGATCATGATCAACCAATCATGTTTCCGTCTCATGTGTTTAATATAGGGTCCAAGATCTTCTTTGTGTCTTTTTCCGTGTTTCAATTGACCCTATCCAATGTGTTTAACCAACCAACCAACCAACCAACCAACCAACCAACTAATCAAGCAATCAATCAATCAATCAATCAATCAATCATGATCATGATCAATCAATCATGTTTCCGTCTCATGTGTTTAATATAGGGTCCAAGATCTTCTTTGTTTCTTTTTCCGTGTTTCAATTGACCCTATCCAACGTGTTTAACCAACCAACCAACCAACCAACCAATCAATCAATCATGATCATGATCAATCAATCATGTTTCCGTCTCATGTGTTTAATATAGGGTCCAAGATCTTCTTTGTTTCTTTTTCCGTGTTTCAATTGACCCTATCCAACGTGTTTAACCAATCAACCAACCAACTAATCAATTAATCAATCAATCAACTAATCAATCAATCATGATCATGATCAATCAATCATGTTTCCGTCTCATGTGTTTAATATAGGGTCCAAGATCTTCTTTGTTTCTTTTTCCGTGTTTCAATTGACCCTATCCAACGTGTTTAACCAACCAACCAACCAATCAATCAATCATGATCATGATCAATCAATCATGTTTCCGTCTCATGTGTTTAATATAGGGTCCAAGATCTTCTTTGTTTCTTTTTCCGTGTTTCAATTGACCCTATCCAACGTGTTTAACCAATCAACCAACCAACTAATCAATTAATCAATCAATCAACTAATCAATCAATCATGATCATGATCAATCAATCATGTTTCCGTCTCATGTGTTTAATATAGGGTCCAAGATCTTCTTTGTTTCTTTTTCCGTGTTTCAATTGACCCTATCCAACGTGTTTAACCAACCAACCAACCAATCAACCAACCAACTAACCAACTTATCAATCAATCAATCAATCAATCAATCAATCAATCTGTATGACTGTTTAATCATGACAGTTTATTGAAGGAACAAACTCTCAATTATTCAAGAAAAAATGAAATTTAATATTGTTCTTACGTCACTTCTGAAAAAAAAAATCCACATGTTCTCTGAAACTACAAGTACAATCGACCTCAAAATTTGCAGTCAGCAGGGCATACATGTACTAAACGTTTATAAAAAAACTTGGTGCAGATATCTCTCAAAGCTTTTCCTAGAGAAAAGAAATCGCAATGCCGTAAAAATAGCTTGCTAGGTCCGTAAATCTCAGTAAAAACCTACAATAAAATGTCCGCTCCGAGTTTGAAATACTAATCTGTGTTACAAACAGGTGCTGAAAAATGTACATTATCAGAAAATAATCAATAAATGTGTTTTAAAGTTACACCGGATCAATTAAATCCAAAACATGCACTACTTGTGAACTGTCATCAAAATGTCAATTTCCTACAATGACAAAAGAAATTACATTTTTGTACATTCCATCTCTATAGATGTTGTCTGTTTAACGTCCCCACCTAAAAAGAAATAAAAAAGACTATCTTTTCGTTATTATAAACCCGTGTCACGTGATGTGGCGCGCGCGCTGTACCTAAAATAAAAGAAAAACTTTCCAAACTAAACATGAAACTTCTCCGGTAACAATAATATAGACCCCATACAGAAACAAACAAACAAACAAACACCCCCCAATTCAATTAATTTTACAGGGGGAAAGACCCCCTACAATTGCTTTTTTAAAGCAATTGATTTATATTGTAAAAAACCTTTTTAACCATTCTGTTCCGTTAATAAAAAAAAAAAAAATCTCCCCGAGACCCCCTTTTGCCGCCACCCCCTTTTTTTTTAACCCTCCAATTACAACTGAATGTAGGTTGTGTGCTATCTATCCTATCATTGTAAAACGAACGACAACTCCAGTTTTTTCCATATTATTAGGTCTTTCCACTTTTCTGTGGAAAGACCTATTGTTTTTCTTCTGATTATTTTTTTTTTTTTCTTCCGCCTAATTTAGTTCTTGCGATAAACATTTGTTTCGCAATATGTCGCTTAGATATTTTGTATATGATATCGAACAGTTTATGCGCTTTTGAAATTTACCCTGCGTAAACGAATACTTTTCTTTGTAGGAGTTATCTCCCCAAACACTGTTTTCCTTGTTATGGCATCTCCTTCGCAACCGTTAAAGATTATGACAAATTTATTTTACAAAATTGTTCGTTACACCCTCAGTAATTTTTGGCGTATTTGGATCGAAGCGATTCGAAGAAATTTTATAGGAGTTATCTATCTTTTCGGAATAAATTTGTCGGTATGTTTTTTTAACTCATAAACCGTTAACCGTATAACCCTGGAATGTTTTTATTTGAGTCCCCTGATTCCTAACTTAGAAAATAAGGTCAAGGTCAAAGGTCAAGGTCATATTTTAGATTTTCATATGTCTTTGATTTCCCTATAACTCTTGAACGGTTATAGATACAAAAAAATTAAGCAGTGAAAAATGCTTGGTACTTCAAGGGGCAACTTTTTTTACATTATGACTATATTGATTTTACCATCATGTAAGGGACATAACTCCCATCGATGGTTTTTAAAAGGCCATTTTTAGGCAAAACTCTTAAACAAAAGGTCCTTGACCCATAGGGTCTTTTGCAATGACCTTGTGGAGCAATGACCTTGACGAAGGTTACAAGGTCAAAGGTCAAGGTCATCAAATTATGTGGTTTTGGCACTATTTAAACAGTTTTATGTGTGTTTGAATTTCAACCAACCAACCAACATACCAACCAACCAATCAATCAATCAATCAATCAATCAATCAATCAATCAATCATGATCATGATCAATCAACCAATAATGATCATGATCAATCAATCAATCATGTTTCCGTCTCATGTGTTTCTTATAGGGTTCAACCAACCAACCAACCAACCAACCAATCAATCAATCAATCATGATCATGATCAACCAATCATGTTTCCGTCTCATGTGTTTAATATAGGGTCCAAGATCTTCTTTGTGTCTTTTTCCGTGTTTCAATTGACCCTATCCAATGTGTTTAACCAACCAACCAACCAACCAACCAACCAACCAACTAATCAAGCAATCAATCAATCAATCAATCAATCAATCATGATCATGATCAATCAATCATGTTTCCGTCTCATGTGTTTAATATAGGGTCCAAGATCTTCTTTGTTTCTTTTTCCGTGTTTCAATTGACCCTATCCAACGTGTTTAACCAACCAACCAACCAACCAACCAATCAATCAATCATGATCATGATCAATCAATCATGTTTCCGTCTCATGTGTTTAATATAGGGTCCAAGATCTTCTTTGTTTCTTTTTCCGTGTTTCAATTGACCCTATCCAACGTGTTTAACCAATCAACCAACCAACTAATCAATTAATCAATCAATCAACTAATCAATCAATCATGATCATGATCAATCAATCATGTTTCCGTCTCATGTGTTTAATATAGGGTCCAAGATCTTCTTTGTTTCTTTTTCCGTGTTTCAATTGACCCTATCCAACGTGTTTAACCAACCAACCAACCAATCAATCAATCATGATCATGATCAATCAATCATGTTTCCGTCTCATGTGTTTAATATAGGGTCCAAGATCTTCTTTGTTTCTTTTTCCGTGTTTCAATTGACCCTATCCAACGTGTTTAACCAATCAACCAACCAACTAATCAATTAATCAATCAATCAACTAATCAATCAATCATGATCATGATCAATCAATCATGTTTCCGTCTCATGTGTTTAATATAGGGTCCAAGATCTTCTTTGTTTCTTTTTCCGTGTTTCAATTGACCCTATCCAACGTGTTTAACCAACCAACCAACCAATCAACCAACCAACTAACCAACTTATCAATCAATCAATCAATCAATCAATCAATCAATCTGTATGACTGTTTAATCATGACAGTTTATTGAAGGAACAAACTCTCAATTATTCAAGAAAAAATGAAATTTAATATTGTTCTTACGTCACTTCTGAAAAAAAAAATCCACATGTTCTCTGAAACTACAAGTACAATCGACCTCAAAATTTGCAGTCAGCAGGGCATACATGTACTAAACGTTTATAAAAAAACTTGGTGCAGATATCTCTCAAAGCTTTTCCTAGAGAAAAGAAATCGCAATGCCGTAAAAATAGCTTGCTAGGTCCGTAAATCTCAGTAAAAACCTACAATAAAATGTCCGCTCCGAGTTTGAAATACTAATCTGTGTTACAAACAGGTGCTGAAAAATGTACATTATCAGAAAATAATCAATAAATGTGTTTTAAAGTTACACCGGATCAATTAAATCCAAAACATGCACTACTTGTGAACTGTCATCAAAATGTCAATTTCCTACAATGACAAAAGAAATTACATTTTTGTACATTCCATCTCTATAGATGTTGTCTGTTTAACGTCCCCACCTAAAAAGAAATAAAAAAGACTATCTTTTCGTTATTATAAACCCGTGTCACGTGATGTGGCGCGCGCGCTGTACCTAAAATAAAAGAAAAACTTTCCAAACTAAACATGAAACTTCTCCGGTAACAATAATATAGACCCCATACAGAAACAAACAAACAAACAAACACCCCCCAATTCAATTAATTTTACAGGGGGAAAGACCCCCTACAATTGCTTTTTTAAAGCAATTGATTTATATTGTAAAAAACCTTTTTAACCATTCTGTTCCGTTAATAAAAAAAAAAAAAATCTCCCCGAGACCCCCTTTTGCCGCCACCCCCTTTTTTTTTAACCCTCCAATTACAACTGAATGTAGGTTGTGTGCTATCTATCCTATCATTGTAAAACGAACGACAACTCCAGTTTTTTCCATATTATTAGGTCTTTCCACTTTTCTGTGGAAAGACCTATTGTTTTTCTTCTGATTATTTTTTTTTTTTTCTTCCGCCTAATTTAGTTCTTGCGATAAACATTTGTTTCGCAATATGTCGCTTAGATATTTTGTATATGATATCGAACAGTTTATGCGCTTTTGAAATTTACCCTGCGTAAACGAATACTTTTCTTTGTAGGAGTTATCTCCCCAAACACTGTTTTCCTTGTTATGGCATCTCCTTCGCAACCGTTAAAGATTATGACAAATTTATTTTACAAAATTGTTCGTTACACCCTCAGTAATTTTTGGCGTATTTGGATCGAAGCGATTCGAAGAAATTTTATAGGAGTTATCTATCTTTTCGGAATAAATTTGTCGGTATGTTTTTTTAACTCATAAACCGTTAACCGTATAACCCTGGAATGTTTTTATTTGAGTCCCCTGATTCCTAACTTAGAAAATAAGGTCAAGGTCAAAGGTCAAGGTCATATTTTAGATTTTCATATGTCTTTGATTTCCCTATAACTCTTGAACGGTTATAGATACAAAAAAATTAAGCAGTGAAAAATGCTTGGTACTTCAAGGGGCAACTTTTTTTACATTATGACTATATTGATTTTACCATCATGTAAGGGACATAACTCCCATCGATGGTTTTTAAAAGGCCATTTTTAGGCAAAACTCTTAAACAAAAGGTCCTTGACCCATAGGGTCTTTTGCAATGACCTTGTGGAGCAATGACCTTGACGAAGGTTACAAGGTCAAAGGTCAAGGTCATCAAATTATGTGGTTTTGGCACTATTTAAACAGTTTTATGTGTGTTTGAATTTCAACCAACCAACCAACATACCAACCAACCAATCAATCAATCAATCAATCAATCAATCAATCAATCAATCATGATCATGATCAATCAACCAATAATGATCATGATCAATCAATCAATCATGTTTCCGTCTCATGTGTTTCTTATAGGGTTCAACCAACCAACCAACCAACCAACCAATCAATCAATCAATCATGATCATGATCAACCAATCATGTTTCCGTCTCATGTGTTTAATATAGGGTCCAAGATCTTCTTTGTGTCTTTTTCCGTGTTTCAATTGACCCTATCCAATGTGTTTAACCAACCAACCAACCAACCAACCAACCAACCAACTAATCAAGCAATCAATCAATCAATCAATCAATCAATCATGATCATGATCAATCAATCATGTTTCCGTCTCATGTGTTTAATATAGGGTCCAAGATCTTCTTTGTTTCTTTTTCCGTGTTTCAATTGACCCTATCCAACGTGTTTAACCAACCAACCAACCAACCAACCAATCAATCAATCATGATCATGATCAATCAATCATGTTTCCGTCTCATGTGTTTAATATAGGGTCCAAGATCTTCTTTGTTTCTTTTTCCGTGTTTCAATTGACCCTATCCAACGTGTTTAACCAATCAACCAACCAACTAATCAATTAATCAATCAATCAACTAATCAATCAATCATGATCATGATCAATCAATCATGTTTCCGTCTCATGTGTTTAATATAGGGTCCAAGATCTTCTTTGTTTCTTTTTCCGTGTTTCAATTGACCCTATCCAACGTGTTTAACCAACCAACCAACCAATCAATCAATCATGATCATGATCAATCAATCATGTTTCCGTCTCATGTGTTTAATATAGGGTCCAAGATCTTCTTTGTTTCTTTTTCCGTGTTTCAATTGACCCTATCCAACGTGTTTAACCAATCAACCAACCAACTAATCAATTAATCAATCAATCAACTAATCAATCAATCATGATCATGATCAATCAATCATGTTTCCGTCTCATGTGTTTAATATAGGGTCCAAGATCTTCTTTGTTTCTTTTTCCGTGTTTCAATTGACCCTATCCAACGTGTTTAACCAACCAACCAACCAATCAACCAACCAACTAACCAACTTATCAATCAATCAATCAATCAATCAATCAATCAATCTGTATGACTGTTTAATCATGACAGTTTATTGAAGGAACAAACTCTCAATTATTCAAGAAAAAATGAAATTTAATATTGTTCTTACGTCACTTCTGAAAAAAAAAATCCACATGTTCTCTGAAACTACAAGTACAATCGACCTCAAAATTTGCAGTCAGCAGGGCATACATGTACTAAACGTTTATAAAAAAACTTGGTGCAGATATCTCTCAAAGCTTTTCCTAGAGAAAAGAAATCGCAATGCCGTAAAAATAGCTTGCTAGGTCCGTAAATCTCAGTAAAAACCTACAATAAAATGTCCGCTCCGAGTTTGAAATACTAATCTGTGTTACAAACAGGTGCTGAAAAATGTACATTATCAGAAAATAATCAATAAATGTGTTTTAAAGTTACACCGGATCAATTAAATCCAAAACATGCACTACTTGTGAACTGTCATCAAAATGTCAATTTCCTACAATGACAAAAGAAATTACATTTTTGTACATTCCATCTCTATAGATGTTGTCTGTTTAACGTCCCCACCTAAAAAGAAATAAAAAAGACTATCTTTTCGTTATTATAAACCCGTGTCACGTGATGTGGCGCGCGCGCTGTACCTAAAATAAAAGAAAAACTTTCCAAACTAAACATGAAACTTCTCCGGTAACAATAATATAGACCCCATACAGAAACAAACAAACAAACAAACACCCCCCAATTCAATTAATTTTACAGGGGGAAAGACCCCCTACAATTGCTTTTTTAAAGCAATTGATTTATATTGTAAAAAACCTTTTTAACCATTCTGTTCCGTTAATAAAAAAAAAAAAAATCTCCCCGAGACCCCCTTTTGCCGCCACCCCCTTTTTTTTTAACCCTCCAATTACAACTGAATGTAGGTTGTGTGCTATCTATCCTATCATTGTAAAACGAACGACAACTCCAGTTTTTTCCATATTATTAGGTCTTTCCACTTTTCTGTGGAAAGACCTATTGTTTTTCTTCTGATTATTTTTTTTTTTTTCTTCCGCCTAATTTAGTTCTTGCGATAAACATTTGTTTCGCAATATGTCGCTTAGATATTTTGTATATGATATCGAACAGTTTATGCGCTTTTGAAATTTACCCTGCGTAAACGAATACTTTTCTTTGTAGGAGTTATCTCCCCAAACACTGTTTTCCTTGTTATGGCATCTCCTTCGCAACCGTTAAAGATTATGACAAATTTATTTTACAAAATTGTTCGTTACACCCTCAGTAATTTTTGGCGTATTTGGATCGAAGCGATTCGAAGAAATTTTATAGGAGTTATCTATCTTTTCGGAATAAATTTGTCGGTATGTTTTTTTAACTCATAAACCGTTAACCGTATAACCCTGGAATGTTTTTATTTGAGTCCCCTGATTCCTAACTTAGAAAATAAGGTCAAGGTCAAAGGTCAAGGTCATATTTTAGATTTTCATATGTCTTTGATTTCCCTATAACTCTTGAACGGTTATAGATACAAAAAAATTAAGCAGTGAAAAATGCTTGGTACTTCAAGGGGCAACTTTTTTTACATTATGACTATATTGATTTTACCATCATGTAAGGGACATAACTCCCATCGATGGTTTTTAAAAGGCCATTTTTAGGCAAAACTCTTAAACAAAAGGTCCTTGACCCATAGGGTCTTTTGCAATGACCTTGTGGAGCAATGACCTTGACGAAGGTTACAAGGTCAAAGGTCAAGGTCATCAAATTATGTGGTTTTGGCACTATTTAAACAGTTTTATGTGTGTTTGAATTTCAACCAACCAACCAACATACCAACCAACCAATCAATCAATCAATCAATCAATCAATCAATCAATCAATCATGATCATGATCAATCAACCAATAATGATCATGATCAATCAATCAATCATGTTTCCGTCTCATGTGTTTCTTATAGGGTTCAACCAACCAACCAACCAACCAACCAATCAATCAATCAATCATGATCATGATCAACCAATCATGTTTCCGTCTCATGTGTTTAATATAGGGTCCAAGATCTTCTTTGTGTCTTTTTCCGTGTTTCAATTGACCCTATCCAATGTGTTTAACCAACCAACCAACCAACCAACCAACCAACCAACTAATCAAGCAATCAATCAATCAATCAATCAATCAATCATGATCATGATCAATCAATCATGTTTCCGTCTCATGTGTTTAATATAGGGTCCAAGATCTTCTTTGTTTCTTTTTCCGTGTTTCAATTGACCCTATCCAACGTGTTTAACCAACCAACCAACCAACCAACCAATCAATCAATCATGATCATGATCAATCAATCATGTTTCCGTCTCATGTGTTTAATATAGGGTCCAAGATCTTCTTTGTTTCTTTTTCCGTGTTTCAATTGACCCTATCCAACGTGTTTAACCAATCAACCAACCAACTAATCAATTAATCAATCAATCAACTAATCAATCAATCATGATCATGATCAATCAATCATGTTTCCGTCTCATGTGTTTAATATAGGGTCCAAGATCTTCTTTGTTTCTTTTTCCGTGTTTCAATTGACCCTATCCAACGTGTTTAACCAACCAACCAACCAATCAATCAATCATGATCATGATCAATCAATCATGTTTCCGTCTCATGTGTTTAATATAGGGTCCAAGATCTTCTTTGTTTCTTTTTCCGTGTTTCAATTGACCCTATCCAACGTGTTTAACCAATCAACCAACCAACTAATCAATTAATCAATCAATCAACTAATCAATCAATCATGATCATGATCAATCAATCATGTTTCCGTCTCATGTGTTTAATATAGGGTCCAAGATCTTCTTTGTTTCTTTTTCCGTGTTTCAATTGACCCTATCCAACGTGTTTAACCAACCAACCAACCAATCAACCAACCAACTAACCAACTTATCAATCAATCAATCAATCAATCAATCAATCAATCTGTATGACTGTTTAATCATGACAGTTTATTGAAGGAACAAACTCTCAATTATTCAAGAAAAAATGAAATTTAATATTGTTCTTACGTCACTTCTGAAAAAAAAAATCCACATGTTCTCTGAAACTACAAGTACAATCGACCTCAAAATTTGCAGTCAGCAGGGCATACATGTACTAAACGTTTATAAAAAAACTTGGTGCAGATATCTCTCAAAGCTTTTCCTAGAGAAAAGAAATCGCAATGCCGTAAAAATAGCTTGCTAGGTCCGTAAATCTCAGTAAAAACCTACAATAAAATGTCCGCTCCGAGTTTGAAATACTAATCTGTGTTACAAACAGGTGCTGAAAAATGTACATTATCAGAAAATAATCAATAAATGTGTTTTAAAGTTACACCGGATCAATTAAATCCAAAACATGCACTACTTGTGAACTGTCATCAAAATGTCAATTTCCTACAATGACAAAAGAAATTACATTTTTGTACATTCCATCTCTATAGATGTTGTCTGTTTAACGTCCCCACCTAAAAAGAAATAAAAAAGACTATCTTTTCGTTATTATAAACCCGTGTCACGTGATGTGGCGCGCGCGCTGTACCTAAAATAAAAGAAAAACTTTCCAAACTAAACATGAAACTTCTCCGGTAACAATAATATAGACCCCATACAGAAACAAACAAACAAACAAACACCCCCCAATTCAATTAATTTTACAGGGGGAAAGACCCCCTACAATTGCTTTTTTAAAGCAATTGATTTATATTGTAAAAAACCTTTTTAACCATTCTGTTCCGTTAATAAAAAAAAAAAAAATCTCCCCGAGACCCCCTTTTGCCGCCACCCCCTTTTTTTTTAACCCTCCAATTACAACTGAATGTAGGTTGTGTGCTATCTATCCTATCATTGTAAAACGAACGACAACTCCAGTTTTTTCCATATTATTAGGTCTTTCCACTTTTCTGTGGAAAGACCTATTGTTTTTCTTCTGATTATTTTTTTTTTTTTCTTCCGCCTAATTTAGTTCTTGCGATAAACATTTGTTTCGCAATATGTCGCTTAGATATTTTGTATATGATATCGAACAGTTTATGCGCTTTTGAAATTTACCCTGCGTAAACGAATACTTTTCTTTGTAGGAGTTATCTCCCCAAACACTGTTTTCCTTGTTATGGCATCTCCTTCGCAACCGTTAAAGATTATGACAAATTTATTTTACAAAATTGTTCGTTACACCCTCAGTAATTTTTGGCGTATTTGGATCGAAGCGATTCGAAGAAATTTTATAGGAGTTATCTATCTTTTCGGAATAAATTTGTCGGTATGTTTTTTTAACTCATAAACCGTTAACCGTATAACCCTGGAATGTTTTTATTTGAGTCCCCTGATTCCTAACTTAGAAAATAAGGTCAAGGTCAAAGGTCAAGGTCATATTTTAGATTTTCATATGTCTTTGATTTCCCTATAACTCTTGAACGGTTATAGATACAAAAAAATTAAGCAGTGAAAAATGCTTGGTACTTCAAGGGGCAACTTTTTTTACATTATGACTATATTGATTTTACCATCATGTAAGGGACATAACTCCCATCGATGGTTTTTAAAAGGCCATTTTTAGGCAAAACTCTTAAACAAAAGGTCCTTGACCCATAGGGTCTTTTGCAATGACCTTGTGGAGCAATGACCTTGACGAAGGTTACAAGGTCAAAGGTCAAGGTCATCAAATTATGTGGTTTTGGCACTATTTAAACAGTTTTATGTGTGTTTGAATTTCAACCAACCAACCAACATACCAACCAACCAATCAATCAATCAATCAATCAATCAATCAATCAATCAATCATGATCATGATCAATCAACCAATAATGATCATGATCAATCAATCAATCATGTTTCCGTCTCATGTGTTTCTTATAGGGTTCAACCAACCAACCAACCAACCAACCAATCAATCAATCAATCATGATCATGATCAACCAATCATGTTTCCGTCTCATGTGTTTAATATAGGGTCCAAGATCTTCTTTGTGTCTTTTTCCGTGTTTCAATTGACCCTATCCAATGTGTTTAACCAACCAACCAACCAACCAACCAACCAACCAACTAATCAAGCAATCAATCAATCAATCAATCAATCAATCATGATCATGATCAATCAATCATGTTTCCGTCTCATGTGTTTAATATAGGGTCCAAGATCTTCTTTGTTTCTTTTTCCGTGTTTCAATTGACCCTATCCAACGTGTTTAACCAACCAACCAACCAACCAACCAATCAATCAATCATGATCATGATCAATCAATCATGTTTCCGTCTCATGTGTTTAATATAGGGTCCAAGATCTTCTTTGTTTCTTTTTCCGTGTTTCAATTGACCCTATCCAACGTGTTTAACCAATCAACCAACCAACTAATCAATTAATCAATCAATCAACTAATCAATCAATCATGATCATGATCAATCAATCATGTTTCCGTCTCATGTGTTTAATATAGGGTCCAAGATCTTCTTTGTTTCTTTTTCCGTGTTTCAATTGACCCTATCCAACGTGTTTAACCAACCAACCAACCAATCAATCAATCATGATCATGATCAATCAATCATGTTTCCGTCTCATGTGTTTAATATAGGGTCCAAGATCTTCTTTGTTTCTTTTTCCGTGTTTCAATTGACCCTATCCAACGTGTTTAACCAATCAACCAACCAACTAATCAATTAATCAATCAATCAACTAATCAATCAATCATGATCATGATCAATCAATCATGTTTCCGTCTCATGTGTTTAATATAGGGTCCAAGATCTTCTTTGTTTCTTTTTCCGTGTTTCAATTGACCCTATCCAACGTGTTTAACCAACCAACCAACCAATCAACCAACCAACTAACCAACTTATCAATCAATCAATCAATCAATCAATCAATCAATCTGTATGACTGTTTAATCATGACAGTTTATTGAAGGAACAAACTCTCAATTATTCAAGAAAAAATGAAATTTAATATTGTTCTTACGTCACTTCTGAAAAAAAAAATCCACATGTTCTCTGAAACTACAAGTACAATCGACCTCAAAATTTGCAGTCAGCAGGGCATACATGTACTAAACGTTTATAAAAAAACTTGGTGCAGATATCTCTCAAAGCTTTTCCTAGAGAAAAGAAATCGCAATGCCGTAAAAATAGCTTGCTAGGTCCGTAAATCTCAGTAAAAACCTACAATAAAATGTCCGCTCCGAGTTTGAAATACTAATCTGTGTTACAAACAGGTGCTGAAAAATGTACATTATCAGAAAATAATCAATAAATGTGTTTTAAAGTTACACCGGATCAATTAAATCCAAAACATGCACTACTTGTGAACTGTCATCAAAATGTCAATTTCCTACAATGACAAAAGAAATTACATTTTTGTACATTCCATCTCTATAGATGTTGTCTGTTTAACGTCCCCACCTAAAAAGAAATAAAAAAGACTATCTTTTCGTTATTATAAACCCGTGTCACGTGATGTGGCGCGCGCGCTGTACCTAAAATAAAAGAAAAACTTTCCAAACTAAACATGAAACTTCTCCGGTAACAATAATATAGACCCCATACAGAAACAAACAAACAAACAAACACCCCCCAATTCAATTAATTTTACAGGGGGAAAGACCCCCTACAATTGCTTTTTTAAAGCAATTGATTTATATTGTAAAAAACCTTTTTAACCATTCTGTTCCGTTAATAAAAAAAAAAAAAATCTCCCCGAGACCCCCTTTTGCCGCCACCCCCTTTTTTTTTAACCCTCCAATTACAACTGAATGTAGGTTGTGTGCTATCTATCCTATCATTGTAAAACGAACGACAACTCCAGTTTTTTCCATATTATTAGGTCTTTCCACTTTTCTGTGGAAAGACCTATTGTTTTTCTTCTGATTATTTTTTTTTTTTTCTTCCGCCTAATTTAGTTCTTGCGATAAACATTTGTTTCGCAATATGTCGCTTAGATATTTTGTATATGATATCGAACAGTTTATGCGCTTTTGAAATTTACCCTGCGTAAACGAATACTTTTCTTTGTAGGAGTTATCTCCCCAAACACTGTTTTCCTTGTTATGGCATCTCCTTCGCAACCGTTAAAGATTATGACAAATTTATTTTACAAAATTGTTCGTTACACCCTCAGTAATTTTTGGCGTATTTGGATCGAAGCGATTCGAAGAAATTTTATAGGAGTTATCTATCTTTTCGGAATAAATTTGTCGGTATGTTTTTTTAACTCATAAACCGTTAACCGTATAACCCTGGAATGTTTTTATTTGAGTCCCCTGATTCCTAACTTAGAAAATAAGGTCAAGGTCAAAGGTCAAGGTCATATTTTAGATTTTCATATGTCTTTGATTTCCCTATAACTCTTGAACGGTTATAGATACAAAAAAATTAAGCAGTGAAAAATGCTTGGTACTTCAAGGGGCAACTTTTTTTACATTATGACTATATTGATTTTACCATCATGTAAGGGACATAACTCCCATCGATGGTTTTTAAAAGGCCATTTTTAGGCAAAACTCTTAAACAAAAGGTCCTTGACCCATAGGGTCTTTTGCAATGACCTTGTGGAGCAATGACCTTGACGAAGGTTACAAGGTCAAAGGTCAAGGTCATCAAATTATGTGGTTTTGGCACTATTTAAACAGTTTTATGTGTGTTTGAATTTCAACCAACCAACCAACATACCAACCAACCAATCAATCAATCAATCAATCAATCAATCAATCAATCAATCATGATCATGATCAATCAACCAATAATGATCATGATCAATCAATCAATCATGTTTCCGTCTCATGTGTTTCTTATAGGGTTCAACCAACCAACCAACCAACCAACCAATCAATCAATCAATCATGATCATGATCAACCAATCATGTTTCCGTCTCATGTGTTTAATATAGGGTCCAAGATCTTCTTTGTGTCTTTTTCCGTGTTTCAATTGACCCTATCCAATGTGTTTAACCAACCAACCAACCAACCAACCAACCAACCAACTAATCAAGCAATCAATCAATCAATCAATCAATCAATCATGATCATGATCAATCAATCATGTTTCCGTCTCATGTGTTTAATATAGGGTCCAAGATCTTCTTTGTTTCTTTTTCCGTGTTTCAATTGACCCTATCCAACGTGTTTAACCAACCAACCAACCAACCAACCAATCAATCAATCATGATCATGATCAATCAATCATGTTTCCGTCTCATGTGTTTAATATAGGGTCCAAGATCTTCTTTGTTTCTTTTTCCGTGTTTCAATTGACCCTATCCAACGTGTTTAACCAATCAACCAACCAACTAATCAATTAATCAATCAATCAACTAATCAATCAATCATGATCATGATCAATCAATCATGTTTCCGTCTCATGTGTTTAATATAGGGTCCAAGATCTTCTTTGTTTCTTTTTCCGTGTTTCAATTGACCCTATCCAACGTGTTTAACCAACCAACCAACCAATCAATCAATCATGATCATGATCAATCAATCATGTTTCCGTCTCATGTGTTTAATATAGGGTCCAAGATCTTCTTTGTTTCTTTTTCCGTGTTTCAATTGACCCTATCCAACGTGTTTAACCAATCAACCAACCAACTAATCAATTAATCAATCAATCAACTAATCAATCAATCATGATCATGATCAATCAATCATGTTTCCGTCTCATGTGTTTAATATAGGGTCCAAGATCTTCTTTGTTTCTTTTTCCGTGTTTCAATTGACCCTATCCAACGTGTTTAACCAACCAACCAACCAATCAACCAACCAACTAACCAACTTATCAATCAATCAATCAATCAATCAATCAATCAATCTGTATGACTGTTTAATCATGACAGTTTATTGAAGGAACAAACTCTCAATTATTCAAGAAAAAATGAAATTTAATATTGTTCTTACGTCACTTCTGAAAAAAAAAATCCACATGTTCTCTGAAACTACAAGTACAATCGACCTCAAAATTTGCAGTCAGCAGGGCATACATGTACTAAACGTTTATAAAAAAACTTGGTGCAGATATCTCTCAAAGCTTTTCCTAGAGAAAAGAAATCGCAATGCCGTAAAAATAGCTTGCTAGGTCCGTAAATCTCAGTAAAAACCTACAATAAAATGTCCGCTCCGAGTTTGAAATACTAATCTGTGTTACAAACAGGTGCTGAAAAATGTACATTATCAGAAAATAATCAATAAATGTGTTTTAAAGTTACACCGGATCAATTAAATCCAAAACATGCACTACTTGTGAACTGTCATCAAAATGTCAATTTCCTACAATGACAAAAGAAATTACATTTTTGTACATTCCATCTCTATAGATGTTGTCTGTTTAACGTCCCCACCTAAAAAGAAATAAAAAAGACTATCTTTTCGTTATTATAAACCCGTGTCACGTGATGTGGCGCGCGCGCTGTACCTAAAATAAAAGAAAAACTTTCCAAACTAAACATGAAACTTCTCCGGTAACAATAATATAGACCCCATACAGAAACAAACAAACAAACAAACACCCCCCAATTCAATTAATTTTACAGGGGGAAAGACCCCCTACAATTGCTTTTTTAAAGCAATTGATTTATATTGTAAAAAACCTTTTTAACCATTCTGTTCCGTTAATAAAAAAAAAAAAAATCTCCCCGAGACCCCCTTTTGCCGCCACCCCCTTTTTTTTTAACCCTCCAATTACAACTGAATGTAGGTTGTGTGCTATCTATCCTATCATTGTAAAACGAACGACAACTCCAGTTTTTTCCATATTATTAGGTCTTTCCACTTTTCTGTGGAAAGACCTATTGTTTTTCTTCTGATTATTTTTTTTTTTTTCTTCCGCCTAATTTAGTTCTTGCGATAAACATTTGTTTCGCAATATGTCGCTTAGATATTTTGTATATGATATCGAACAGTTTATGCGCTTTTGAAATTTACCCTGCGTAAACGAATACTTTTCTTTGTAGGAGTTATCTCCCCAAACACTGTTTTCCTTGTTATGGCATCTCCTTCGCAACCGTTAAAGATTATGACAAATTTATTTTACAAAATTGTTCGTTACACCCTCAGTAATTTTTGGCGTATTTGGATCGAAGCGATTCGAAGAAATTTTATAGGAGTTATCTATCTTTTCGGAATAAATTTGTCGGTATGTTTTTTTAACTCATAAACCGTTAACCGTATAACCCTGGAATGTTTTTATTTGAGTCCCCTGATTCCTAACTTAGAAAATAAGGTCAAGGTCAAAGGTCAAGGTCATATTTTAGATTTTCATATGTCTTTGATTTCCCTATAACTCTTGAACGGTTATAGATACAAAAAAATTAAGCAGTGAAAAATGCTTGGTACTTCAAGGGGCAACTTTTTTTACATTATGACTATATTGATTTTACCATCATGTAAGGGACATAACTCCCATCGATGGTTTTTAAAAGGCCATTTTTAGGCAAAACTCTTAAACAAAAGGTCCTTGACCCATAGGGTCTTTTGCAATGACCTTGTGGAGCAATGACCTTGACGAAGGTTACAAGGTCAAAGGTCAAGGTCATCAAATTATGTGGTTTTGGCACTATTTAAACAGTTTTATGTGTGTTTGAATTTCAACCAACCAACCAACCAACATACCAACCAACCAATCAATCAATCAATCAATCAATCAATCAATCAATCAATCATGATCATGATCAATCAACCAATAATGATCATGATCAATCAATCAATCATGTTTCCGTCTCATGTGTTTCTTATAGGGTTCAACCAACCAACCAACCAACCAACCAATCAATCAATCAATCATGATCATGATCAACCAATCATGTTTCCGTCTCATGTGTTTAATATAGGGTCCAAGATCTTCTTTGTGTCTTTTTCCGTGTTTCAATTGACCCTATCCAATGTGTTTAACCAACCAACCAACCAACCAACCAACCAACCAACTAATCAAGCAATCAATCAATCAATCAATCAATCAATCATGATCATGATCAATCAATCATGTTTCCGTCTCATGTGTTTAATATAGGGTCCAAGATCTTCTTTGTTTCTTTTTCCGTGTTTCAATTGACCCTATCCAACGTGTTTAACCAACCAACCAACCAACCAACCAATCAATCAATCATGATCATGATCAATCAATCATGTTTCCGTCTCATGTGTTTAATATAGGGTCCAAGATCTTCTTTGTTTCTTTTTCCGTGTTTCAATTGACCCTATCCAACGTGTTTAACCAATCAACCAACCAACTAATCAATTAATCAATCAATCAACTAATCAATCAATCATGATCATGATCAATCAATCATGTTTCCGTCTCATGTGTTTAATATAGGGTCCAAGATCTTCTTTGTTTCTTTTTCCGTGTTTCAATTGACCCTATCCAACG